>NC_057800.1:346392108-346619539 GCF_018294505.1 Triticum aestivum | reverse complement strand
GGAGGACGCCAAAAATGGCATGTGGGGGTATTTATAAGGTAAGGGGGCTAGGGTTAGAGGTGTTAGGAGGGGTTTTAGGAGCGTTTCAGAGCCTCCGATCGCGATCTGATGGTCCGAAACGGAGGGGGGGTTTAGGTGGGCTGCAAGTGGGTTGTGAAAAGAGGTTGGGCTGAGATGAGAGGAGAGGAGTGCAGCCCGGCAACTGTTTTCGGAGACCGAAAACGTCCGACGTTAGACCGGCTATATTGCCGCTATAGTTAATCGTTGGGGCGTCAAACGAACTCCGATTGCGATGAAACTTGGCAGGAGGTCTACCTACACTATAACAAGACCACACGTCAACTCTCATCCCATTCCGAGAACATTTTCCGGCCACTTATAAAATACTATTTCGGACATGCCGCGGGTGCGTGCAAGTGTGGTTGGGCTCAGAACGGACAACAGAGAGAACTCGGAGAACCCGGACGAATGCAAGTTTTGAAAACGTGATGATGCAATGCACATGATGACATGACAAGATGCAACACGCAAGCAAATGACATGGCAACGACAGCGAATAACTGGACGACACCTGGCACATCAGTCTCGGGGCGTCACATATATGCCATAATTTGGCGCCTCCAATTTCAAATATAGAACCTCCTCGACGGCGGGGGACGAGGCAAAAGAACTTTCTCCATAGTTTGAAATGAGCCTCGCAGCCTAGGAATAGTTCGCAGAGGGCAATGAAACCTGAGATGTGCAGAATCGAACCTGGGGTGAGGTTGTGCAGCTGGATGCAGTAAAATTGCAACATACCCCTGAGAAAGGGATGGATCGGAAATCCTAAGCCCCGCAAAAGGAATGGAACGAAGCACACCCTCTCCTCCTTATTGGGGTTGGGGAAATGTTCAGCCAGCACGTCGTTGCCGATTGAGGCCAATCCCGCTCGTACAGAGACTAGATATGCGAGGGGAAGATATCCCTGCGTCTGGAGTCGACTCAACTGAACATGAGGCACTAAGCAGCTCTGCCAATCACCCTCTTGAGGGCCATGGGGCACGAAGAAGAGTGTGGCCCGCTGGCCATGTTTTGAAGCTTTTTCGTGGCTAATCTTGGCGTTTTTCTACACGATGTGGATGGCACTTGGGGGATCTGACCTTTTTATATAAGCTCCATCCCTATGTGGCCAGGCATATTCTTTTTGATAAAAAATTGTGGACCGTTCGCATTCGCCCAACGCATGGAAATCGAGGCGACAGGGAAGGAGTCATAATGTGACGCCCCAAGACCGGAGCTTCAGTTGCCTTCCATGTTTTTTCGAGGTTCGTCGTGTGATTTGTTTGGTTCGTTGCATTCATATTTGCATCATGTGCATTGCATCATGTCATCATGTACCTTTAAAAAAAATTATAATAAATAAATTGCATGGATTTCTGATCCCTTTAAATAGAGGAAACTCACATGGTGGTTTCTCTTTAAAACATACCCTCCCGATATTTAGGGAGCTATTATAAAATACTCCATTTTTCGGAATCACCCATATACACACTTGCAAATGTTCCCCATGCCTTTGTTATCTTACTTCTTGACCTCAAACTTTGTCCTCAAATTCTTGTAACATTTTCCCGAGCTCCACCAAAATTCCGAACATTTTTGGACACTCCGAAATCCTACACTCCATTCAAACTCCTTTGGTGCAAGTTAAATAATTTTGGATTTAACTTCGCCTTTTTTTGCGGGAACCACTTTTGTTGGGTTGGAAATATTCCATAAAGCCTGACAAAAATATCCCACAATTTTATTCTTCTCCATTGCCTTTTCTCTTGATTCTTTTGGTCTCTCCCTATTTTTTTGAAAGGATAAGGGAATAGAAGAGAGGAGAGAAAGAGAGGTAGCCCGCTGGCCTCTTGGGCCTGACTCCCAGGCCGGCCCATCCATCTCTAAGGCCCAGCCCTGTAACCCTACCATCTCCTTCCCTCCAGCGCCGCCAGCGCCCGACCTCTCTCCCTCGTCTCCTGCTCGCGTCGGCAGACCCCTCCTCTCGATCCCCTGCGCGCTTCCCCGATCCCCCTTGTCCACTCCTCAAGCGGCTCCGCTAGACCGGCGCCCGGATCTCCTCCTCCCCGTTCGTCCTGCTCGCCGGGAGCCCGAGCCCCGCTGGGTTTCCCCTCGCCCTCACCATCCAGCACCGGCGCCGCCCTGCTGCTTCGTTCGCTGCGATGTCCGGCCGCCGTGCCGCCATGTTGCAGCGCCACCGGCCTCGACCTTCGCCTCCCCCGGCTCCTCTACCCCGCCGCTGATCAACTGCAGTCGCGCCATGGCCTTCCTCCTCCCACGCCCTGCTTCTCGCCGATGACAACGACCAGCCCCGACCTCCTCTGTTTTTTCCTCCCGCTGGCCACCGAGCGCCGCCATGCCTCCCCTGCAGCTACTCCGGTGAGCTCCAGCATGCTCCCTCGCTGCCGCCTGACCGACCCTTCTGCATGGCTTCGCTGGCCTCTTCACAGCACGTGTGCCGAGCTGCCCCTGCCTCGTTTGACCACCACCGTCGCCTCCGTGCCTGCTTGCTGCAGCTGCCATGCCCTCCTCTATCTATTGCACCACCACCACGGCCAACCTCACAGGCCACTCCATGCTTCTCCGGGACGCCTTGTTTCCTCTTCTGTTCGGCCACAAGTGCATCGACCATCTTACAGAGCACCGGGGCACTGGTTGCTTTTTTGCGGGTGCTTCGTTTGTTGCTTCATGGAAACGTCGCCAAGTACCTCTACGATCCCTGTATCGCCAAGACCGTCTCGGATTATGACAAGTACCACTACGCCTGGAGATGTAACAAGTACCTCTATCGATGGACCGAATGTCTACGAACCGGGTACAACTACTCTCGCCGAAAACCCGTGTACCACAAGCAGCATGTTCGACTACCGTTGCGTGAACAACTACTTCCATTACCATCGCCGAGTACCACTACTTCCCACGACGACCGTGAACGACTACATCGCTTGACCCAAATCACCCCGAATGCACGCTTCAAAGGTATAACCGCCGACAACGACCGCCGTCGATGAATGCATGAGTTGTATGAGATGCTCGTGTTTGCACCATGTTCGAATTTTCGCTTACGTCATTCCTCGTTTTCCATGCCATCGACGCGTGGGAACCCGGTAACCGGGAGCACCCCACCATCTTTTGCATGCTCCCGCCACACTTCTTTTGCACCGGTATCTTCATGAGCTACCGGAACCGATATGTTGTCGTGACATCATTTTCGGATTCGTTGCCGTGGCACCCCTTACGTTTCCGCCACGATGACAAATGATTCATATTATGCTCATGTCAACATTTTCATAAAATTGCATAAACTTGAACATGTCATCCGCATCATGATAATAACATTTAAAATGTTTAAAATTGTTGTTGCATTAAATTGCTAAATGACATATGGGGATTTTACTGAATTGTTGCTTGTTGTTCCGGCCTCATTTAAATCGCCTAGAATGTGTAGTTTACTTATGCCTCACCTCTTGCCTTGTTAATGAACATTTAGTATTGTTGGGTACATAAACGAGATCGAATTAAATAATTTGAATATGGTGTTTCATCAATACGTAACTCGTTGCATATTGAGCTTCACTTAACTTGTAGTGTTGTTTGTGCACTTTGCCATGCCACCTCATTAAACCAGACATGCATCATACTTGGTTGTGCATCATGCCATGTTTATGTGATGGTTGTTTAGTATGTTGCTTGCTTCTTTCCGGGTTGCTTCTCTCGTTAGTTTCGGTTTTGTTCCAGCGTTTGTGAGGATCCGTTCGACTACGTCCATTTGTCTTCTTCATGGATTCGTTCTTCTTCCTTTCGGGATCTCAGACAAGATGACCATACCCTCGAAATCACTTCTATCTTTGCTTGCTAGTTGTTCGCTCTATCGCTATGTCGCGCTACCTACCACTTGTTATATCATGCCTCCCATATTGCCATGTCAAACCTCTAACCCACCTTCCTAGCAAACCGTTGTTTGGCTATGTTACCGCTTTTGCTCAGCCCCTCTTATAGCGTTGCTAGTTACAGCTGAAGTTTGTTCCATGTTGGAACATGGATATGTTGGGATATCACAATATCTCTTATTTAATTAATGCATCTATGTACTTGGTAAAGGGTGGAAGGCTCGGCCTTATGCCTGGTGTTTTGTTCCACTCTTGCCGCCCTAGTTTCCGTCATACCGGTGTTATGTTCCTTGATTTTGCGTTCCTTACACGGATGGGTGTTATGGGAACCCCTTGACAGTTCGCTTTCAATAAAACTTCTCCAGCAAGGCCCAACCTTGGTTTTACATTTTCCTAACAACATATAACTTTCCCTTGGGTTTTCGCGAGCCCGAGGGTCATCTTTATTTTATCCCCCGGGCCAGTGCTCCTCTGAGTGTTGGTCCAACCTAGAGCCATTTGCAGCACCACCTCAGGGAAACTTGAGGGCTGGTTTTAGTTGTACGTAGTGTTCATCCGGTGTGCTCTGAGAACGAGATATGTGCAGCTCCTATCGGGATTTGTGGGCACATCCGGACGGTCTTACTGGTCTTGTTTTACCATTGTCGAAATGTCTTGTAACCGGGAATCCGAGACTGATCGGGTCTTTCCGGGAGAAGGAATATCCTTCGTTGACCGTGAGAGCTTGTGATGGGCTAACTTGGGACACCCCTGCAGGGTATAAACTTTCGAGAGCCGTGCTCGCGGTTACGTGGCAGATGGGAATTTGTTAATATCCGGTTGTAGAGAACTTGACACTTGACTTAATTCAAATGCATCAACCGCGTGTGTAGCCGTGATGGTCTCTTCTCTGCGGAGTCCGGGAAGTGAACATGGTTCTTGTGTTATGGTTGTGCATAAGTAGTTTCAGGATCACTTCTTGATCACTTCTAGCTTCTCGACCGTTGCGTTGCTTCTCTTCTTGCACTTATTTGCGTATGTTAGCCACCATATATGCTTAGTGTTTGCTATAGCTCCACCTCATTACCCTATCCTACCCATAAGCTTAAATAGTCTTGATCTCACGGGTGTGAGATTGCTGAGTCCTCGTGACTCACGGTTACTTCCAAACAGTTGCAGGTGCCGATGATACCAGTGCAGGTGGCGCAACCCAGCTCAAGTGGGAGCTCGATGAAGATCTTGATCGTTGTTTTGTTTTGTTTCCTGTTGATCAGTAGTGGAGCCCAGTTGGGATGATCGGGGATCTAGCATTTGGGGTTGTATTCTTTTATTTTGGTTCCGTAGTTGGACCTTGATTGTATTCTGGATGATGTATGTTTAACATGTTATTTGTGTGAAGTGGCGATTGTAAGCCACCTCTTTATCCCTTTCTTATTCAATACATGGGATTGCGTGAAGATTACCCCTCTTGCGACCAAACCACAATGCGGTTATGCCTCTAAGTCGTGCCTCGACACGTGGGAGATATAGCCGCATTGTGGGTGTTACAGGTTGGTAATCAGAGCCATCCACGACTTAGGAGCCCCCAGCTTGATCAAATCGCTGACGTTGTTGAGTCTAGAACAAAATGTTTTGAGTCTTAGGATTTTATATATCAGAGAGTAGGATTCTTTTTACTCCTCAGTCCCTTCGTCGCTCTGGTGAGGCCTCCTGACGTAGAAGTTTTGATTTTTCTCTCCTCAAATTTCACGAATTTTTTTAGGATCACGCGGGTATCTTGGAATCGTTCCGATAGTCTTGTGACGAGAACATTGTTCTTGGTGCCTCCTGACATTTAGGGGTTGTGGCAGTGTCCCGGGGAGTTGAGCTCCGAGGTGTTGTCATCACAATTTTATCGTTGCAGTTCTGGAATACCTAAGTTTCGCCGACATCGAAAATCTCCCTTATGCAGTTGTTGGTGAGATAACCTCGACGCCACCCAGTACTAGGGCGTGAGTTCGGGAGTATTGCCATAACTCGTATAACGGATGCTTTTCGAAGGTTGAGGTACATGATTTCCGAAGGTTTCTTGGTTATGTGTCAAAGGATGGATACGACTGGATGTAGGGATTGTTAGTTTGGGTGAGATATTACGCTTCCCCAGTATCCCCAACACCTGATTGCATAACCATAAAGTTTCGGGAGTTTATAAGTGGGAATTCAAGTAGCTCCTAGAATATCTTTCCGACAGATGCATGATATGTGATTGGGTAAATCTGTATCACATGTATTTGTTCCGGCTTATTCTGCAAGCCAATCCTTTGTTTTTGTTTTGAGTTGTGGTATTCGAGTTGCTTCAATGTCAAATGTGTTTCCATACCTTTTTCTTAAATGGTGTTCTCATATTTCTATTTCTATGGGAGTGCTAATCCTTTTTCGATCATCGAGATGGTCATGCCAATCCTTTTTCAACCGGCGTGTTTCTCTTCAAGTGGATCCAGTCATTTTCGACATCCGCAAGATCAACTCTAAGTTTTCTCATCGGTGTTTGTTTCATCCGTCCCAAGTTGCCTTTGTTTTCCCGCCCTCCCACCCTTTTTCTTCAAGGATTCAGATTTCTTAATTAAGTATCCTTTTATTGATGGGAAGCCTCTCCATTCTTTTCCGTCAATGTTCTTATCCGGTGATTCTCAGGAAGATACTAACGGAGCTTCAAGTTCATCATTCTTCGTTCTCTTTTCTTCTTCGTTGGATTCAATTCAAGCTTTCAGTGTTGATCATATCTTTTTCTTTGTTTCAAATGTTTTCTAATGCCGGTGCACCTCTTAATCATACACCTCTTGCTATTCTTGTTTACCTGGAGCGCTGAAGATATCACAGAAGATTCAAGTTTCTATTCGTAATCCTTTCAAGCTATTTCGAGGATGTTATCTCATATGCGTGGATGACAAGATTGATGTCCGGATATGTAATTTCCTTCTTTCTCAAACCAATTCTGTACAACCCTAGGCCCCTCCAGTGTGTATATAAACTGGAGGGTATAGTTTGTGGAAGCTATCAGAATTCTCATAGGCTAGACATCTAGGGTTTAGCCATTACGATCTCGAGGTAGATCATCTCTTGTAACCCATATACTCATCAAATACAATCAAGCATGACGTAGGGTTTTACCTCCATTAAGAGGGCCCGAACCTGGGTAAACACCGTGTTCCCTTTGTCGCTTGTTACCTGCGATCCTCAGACGCATAGTTCGGGACCCCCTACCCGAGATCAGTCGGTTTTGACACCGCCATCGCCCAATGGCCGAGTCATGTACTTTGACGGCGCGTTCACGCGCCAGGGCACGAGCGCTGGATCCGTACTCATCTTGCCAACCCAGGAGAAGCTATACTCCGCCGTGCATATCTGCTTTTAGCATGGCGAGAAGGTCTCCAACAACATCGTGGAATAGGATGGCTTGATCGCTGGCCTCAGGGCCGCGGTGGCCCTGGGGGTCAAGTGTCTCACCATCATGGGTGACTCTCTGCTCCTCGTCAACTTCTCCAACAAGGAATACAAGCCTAAGGACGAGTACATGGAGGCATACCTAGAAGAGGTACACAAGATAGAAAAAAGATTCTTGGGCTTGGAATTGAAGCATGTCCTGCGTGGCACAAACAAGGAGCTGGACGACATCACCAAGAGGGTGTCCCGACGCGAGCCACAGAAGCCTGACATCTTCAAGGAACGGCTATTCAAGCCACCCCCCCGCCGCCGGCCCTGGTCCCCTCCACAGGCGCCCCGGTCTGTGGTCCGACCTCTGGAGCCTACCTGCTCTTGGCACTTGAACCTCCGGAGGGGTGCTAGACCGAAGAGATTAAGGTGCACCTGCTCTGAGGCTCCTTGCCGGAGAAGGTGGAAGATGTAGAACGCGTGGCCCACCAAGCCACCGCTTACTGCTTGCAAGATGATGAGCTCTACCGAAGGCGCCTGAACGACGTCTCGCTGTGATGCATCTCCAGGGAGAAAGGGCATGAGTTGTTGGCTGACATCCATGGCAGGGATTGTAGGCACCATTCTTCATCACGCACCCTCGCGGGCAACGCGTTCCGCAGCGGGTTCTACTGGCCCACAGCGATCAACGACGCCGCCGAGCTGGTGTGATCCTGTGAGGCCTATCAATTCCATGCCAAACAGATCCACCAACCTGCTCAGGGCCTCCAAACCATCTCACTCTCATGGCCGTTCGCGGCTTGGGGGCTGGATATTCTGGGCCCGTTTCCCTGAGTAGTCGGGGGCTAACACTACTTCTATGTCGCCATCGACAAATTCACTAAGTGGGCGGAGGTGGAGCCCGTGCGCACCATCCCAGATGGCTCGGCCGTCAAGTTCATCAAGGGCCTCAAGAGCTGCTTCGAGGTACCCAACCATATCATCACTAACAATGGCTCTCAGCTCACGAGAAACCTCTTCAAAACATAATGTGCTAACCTTGGAATGCAGATATGCTACGCTTCAGTGGCACACCCACGGAGTAACGGCCAAGCCAAATGCACCAACACGGAGGTCCTGAGGGGCCTCAAGACAAGGTGATTCAAGAAGAAACTCGAGGCCTGCAACAGGGGTTGACTCGGCGAGCTTCAGCCCGTGTTGTGGTCCATCCGCACAACCGTGACTAAGCCCACCAGCGAGACCCTGTTCTTCCTCATCTACGGGGCTGAGGCAGTCCTCCCTCATGGGGTCAAACATCGCTCCCCGTGAGTCTTGGCATTTGATGAGGCACACCAGGACACCTCGCGGGGGGTAGACCTCGTGCTCGGGGAGGAGGTCCGCCACCAAGCCTCTCTACGTGTCATGAGGTGCTAGAAGGCACTACGGCGGTATCACTGCCATAGCATCCCCTCCAGGACCCTCGAGGTGGGTGACCTCGTCCTGAGGCAGGTGCTCCCCAGGGAGGGGCTGCGCAAGCTCTCGCCTCTGTGGGAGGGACCGTTCAGGATCGCCCGTGTCTCCGGGCCTGTTGCCGTGCGCCTGGAGATGCAGGACGGGGTCCCCATCCTGAATGCCTGGAACATCCAGCACCTCCGGAAGTTCTATCCGTAACAGGCGAGCGCCATGCACCTCTCAAGTCCCCGCTCGTGACACTCTCACGTAATAATGAGTGGGGTTGTACATGCACCGGAGTCTCCTGAGTGCTGCCCCTGAGCCTCACGGGGGCTCCCACCCACGTCTTAGTGGAAGCCCCATGGTACGCGCTGGTGGGAAGACCAGAAGACTAGTATAGGTGTCGTACGCGGCTGTTCTTTTGCTTGCTTTCTGTAGCTGATTTGCCACTTCTTGGAATGAAATTCGAAGTTCTCGCGTTGATGTCGCTTGAAGCTACGTTGGTATTTCCCCAAAGAGGAAGGGATGATGCAGCACAACGGCGGTAGGTATTGCCCTCAGATATGAAACCAAGGTTATTGAACCAGTAGGAGAACCAAGCAACACAATGTAAACAGCCCCAGCAAACAGTAACAAATCCTCGCAACCCGACGTGTTAAGGGGGTTGTCAATCCCTTTCGGGTAATGGTGCTAGAAATTGGTGGGTGATAGGAAAAAGGTTATAATAGATTGGATAAATAGATCGCAAATAAAATAAAGTGCAGCAAGGTATTTTTGGGTCTTTGGATTAATAGATCTGAAAATAAAAGCAAATAAAAATAGATCGCAAAGGCAAATAATATGAGAAAGAAGACCCGGGGGCCGTAGGTTTCACTAGTTGCTTCTCTCGAGAAAAATAGCAAATGGTGGGTGAACAAATTACTGTTGGGCAATTGATATAACTTCAAATAATTATGATGATATCTAGGCAATGATCATTATATAGGCATCACGTCCAAGATTAGTAGACCGACTCCTGCCTGCATCTACTACTATTACTCCACACATTGACCGCTATCCAGCATGCATCTAGTGTATTAAGTTCATGGAGAAACGGAGTAATGCAATAAGAATGATGACATGATGTAGACAAGATCTATCTATGTCGAGATATATGCCATCGTTTTATCCTTAGTAGCAACGATACATATGTGTTGTTTCCCTTTCTGTCACTGGGATCAAGCACCGTAAGATCGAACCCACTACAAAGCACCTCTTCTCATTGTAAGATAAATAGATCAAGTTGGCCAAACAAAACCCAAATATCGGAGAAGAAATATGAGGCTATAAGCAATCATGCATAAAAGAGATCAAAGAAAATCAAATAATTTCATGGATATAAAAAGATAGATCTGATCATAAACTCGAAGTTCATCGGATCCCAACAAACACACCACAAAAGAGTTACATCATATGGATCTCCAGGAGGCCATTGTATTGAGGATCAAGAAAGAGAGGTGAAGCCATCTAGCTACTAACTACAGACTCGAAGGTCTACAAAGAACTACTCACGCATCATTGGAGAGGCACCAATGGAGGTGGTGAACCCCATCTAAGATAGTGTCTAGATTGGATCTGGTGGTTCTAGACTCTTCGGCGGCTGGATGAACATTTCATCGACTCCCCTAGGGTTTTGGGATTTTTGGGGTATTTATAGAGCAAAGAGGCGGTCCGGGGGCACCCGAGGTGGGCACAACCCACCAAGGCGCGCCTGGGCCTCCTGGCGTGCCCTGGTGGGTTGTGCCTTCCTCAGGGCACCCCCAGGCGCAGCCAGGAGCCGTTGTGTTCCTTTTGGCCCATAAAAATTCCCTATAAAGTTTCTTGGCATTTGGATTCCGTCTGATATTGATTTTCTGCGATGTAAAAAAGATAGAAAAAACAGGAAATAGCACTTGGCATTATGTCAATAGGTTAGTACCAAAAATGATATAAAATGACTATAAAATGATTATAAAACATCCAAGATTGATAATATAACAGTATGGAACAATCAAAAATTATAGATACGTTGGAGACGTATCACATGTCTTTATTTGAAAGGGATGGGAATTTTTCTCGCATCGTTCATTCTTTCAAGTCTCGCTTTAGGGAGAGTGGCAACTGCTCGTCGCTCTTACTCGCGCATGGGGGCTGGTCATGGTGTGTGCGCGTGGGCTTGCCCGCGAACACACCTGCCAAAGCCTTGGTGTCCTAACCTTTGGTGTCCTAATAATCGTGCGACGGTCTTAAACGAGTCAACGAGCATACATGCCCTCCTGAGTCCGCACCTGCTGGCCTCGCCGAACACCGTGACCCGGTGTACCAGCGGCGATCGCTCAGGGGCTCGCGCGGGGCGTGACACCTCATGAGGCACCTCCGGAGGTCCTATATCTTCATGGCCCGCTAAAGACTGACCTCGAGACCACTAGGTACTTCCTGAGGCCTGGGACCATTCGGATCCTCGGGAGGAAAACCCCCGGCAGGATCTTCCTAGAGTGAGAAGCACACAGGGGACCCAGGCTTCGGAGGAGCACGCCCCCGCGGCGCAATAGTCTACCTCAAGTGCACCAAGCTAAGTTATCCTGACCACGATCAACAAAAACCTGTCCATTGATAGCAACATGAATGCTAAGATATGAGATAAAATGTTAACATAAACGGCGCAAGCACCATGGTCCATTACATGCCCTGACAAGGCCTTCTAGTTCTTGATGCAGAAAAGAGGCAAAAGCGGCCTCGCGACCATAGCGGCTCTTGAGTCCTGGCTCCGGCGATGCTTGCGCTCAGTTGGAGTCCTCGTCCTACTTCACTGGAGCGTGATGGCGAGGTGGCTCGTCGCCTTCCCTAGTCTGGGCTCGGTGGCGTGGTGGCTCGTCGTAGTCACCATCGCTTGTACACTCCCCAAAGGAAGAGCCGCCACTACTGGAGGCGTTGCCACCATCGCCAAGGGCGAGTTCATCGCCGAGGATGTCGTCATCGTCTTCATAGTCGCTCTCCAGGAAACACCCCAGGCGCCAGCCATCCTCCCCGAAGACCCCGACGTAGAGGGTCACTGCGTAAAGTGGAGAGTACACCTCCCCTGCAGGCCGCGTGCACGGGCTAACGGCTTCCACACGCGGTTCAGGAACTCATTACCGGCGGGGGTGACCTCGATCTCCACCCACAAGGCCTTGCTGCAGCAACGATCAGCCTGTAGCTAGAGGCCGCCAGGTCCCCCAGCCGGTAGCGCGCCCGCGAAGAAGCACAGGAGCTGTAACCAGACGCCTGTCGGCCTCTCCGCCCACACCACAAACTCCGAGGACGCGTCGGCCGAATGGGATCGCGGGCGCGGTGGCGGAGTGGCTACCAAATGACACCCTCCTTGGTCATGGCTGCCTCGGCCGCAAAAACTTTTGGCGCGGAAGGGAGCCTTCCCATGACTGCTAGAGGCGGTGCCGACCTTCGAGGAGGCGCTCCCACGCCCTCGGGGAGTCATCGTTGGCATCGCAGCATACTTGCGGGGACGGCCACGACCCCTCTTGGGCGGTGGCGAGCCTGGTCCATCCTTGGGGGCCTGTCACTTCTTAGCAGCCGAAGACCTCCTCACTAGCAGCATGGGTACTTTGGCAAGATGGCAGGACGACGAAGAAGGAGCGATCAACAAGATGATGAAGATGGGCTGGGGGCTATAGGCGAAGGAAGGCTAACCGGCGGCTTCCCATGCTCTAGGTAATGATGGCCCCGCTGCATGCACCAGGCAGTTGTCAAGTCTGAGCAGTTGCCGAGGCGGCGTGCGGAAGCGGTGACGCCCACGTCCCATCAAGCGCCACACGTCGGCTTGGTCCGCAGGCGATTGGGGCCCACGACGCTTCGCCCTTGCCCCATGGCTTCGCCTCGAAGCCAAGTCTGAGCATGCCTTGGGCCCGGGGGCTACTATCGGCATTCTGGGAACCAGGGCACCCAGACTTGCCTGCCTGGAGCCCACGGCGTGGCTCCATCGACGGCCTGGTACATCCCATCTACAAGACCGATGTTGGATTTTGGGTTCCAGCAAAACCCTTGAGGTTCGAGCACTGGGGTGCGCACAAAGATCTCTCCCCCTCTCTAGCTCGCACACTCTACGATCTCACGGCCTAGCTCGACGAACCCAAAGAACATGAGATACAAGATTTATACTGGTTCGGGCCACCGTTGTGGTGTAATACCCTACTCCAGTGTGGTGTGGTGGATTGCCTCTTTGGCTGAGGATGAACAGTTACAAGGGAAGAACAACCTCGTGAGGAGAGGCGTTCTTGAGCTCGGTGAGCTTGTCTGGTGGCCTTGGTGGAATGGATCTAGTCCAAGATGAGATGCCTCCCTACAGTGGTGGCTAGTCCTATTTATAGAGGCCTTGGTCCTCTTCCCAAATATTGAGCGGGAAGGGATCCCACAACGGCCATATTCGAAGGGAGACAACTAGTACAAGCTATCCTGACAAAAGTAGTCTTCGCCTGCCAAAGGCTCTGGTGGTGACGCCGTCTTGGGATCCATGGTGACCTCCGCTCCGCCGTCCTGCTGGTCTTGGTCTAGTGCATCGATATGGAAACCTTTGCCTAATGCCTTGGGACTCCTCGTCTGCTCTTGTCCCTTAAGCACCAAAGAGGAAACTAGGACACTGCGCGCGCTGGCGCCCGCTTGGCTCTAGGCGTCATGGCTTGCATCATAGAAACCTCGTGAGGTGCCCCTCGCCTTGATCTCTCCGCCCCTCACGAGCCAGCCTGGTGCGGCCGCCCCTGAGGAGGTCTTGCATCGTCCGTCTTGTGAGGCTTGGCCCCTCGCGAGGGTCTTGAATGTTTGCTGGTGAAGATGGGCCATAAAGGGCTGCTGGTGGAGCCACGCTGCAGGCCGCAAGTAGGCAAGTCTAGGGACCCCCGTTCCTAGAACGCCGACAGTAGCCCCCGGGCCCAAGGAGCGCTTGGGCTTGGCTTCGAGGCGAAGCCAAAGGGCAAGTGCAGAGCACCATGGGCCCCATCAGCCTGTGGCCACGGTTGGCGCGTGGCGACCGATTGGACGTGGGCGTCTCTGCTTCCCCATGCTGCCCCGGCAACCGCCCGACTGACAAAAGGCCGGTGCGGGGAACACTTGCCTTCCTTCGCCTTGCTCCAGATCCCCTCTCTCGCTCCTCACTTCCGAAATCTCCAAATCTGCTCTGATATCCTTCCGAGCTTCCGACCAATTGCGCCCCGAAAGCCCAAGATTGATTGGCCGCTTGCCTGGTATGAGCCGGCTCTGGAGGCGCCCAATGTCTCGGTGAAGAACCTCGCCATCACTCACCTTCTCACGGCGGGGGAGAACAACGAGAAGGGGCAGACCGAGCTCCGGGCCGGCTCTGCCGTGCCCGAAGCTCCGAAGAGCTCCTTCTACCCCTTCTTCATGAGCAGCGTCGTCGCCGGCCTCGTTCCCCCATTCTCCGACTTCTTCTACGCGGTCCTCCAATGAAACGTCTCCAACGTATCTATAATTTTTAATTATTCCATGCTATTATATATATATATATTATGTTTTTGGATGTTAATGGGCTTTATTTTACACTTTTATATTATTTTTGGGACTAACCTATTAACCGGAGGCCCAGCCCAAATTGCTTTTTTTTGCCTATTTCAGTGTTTCATAGAAAAGGAATATCAAACGGAGTCCAAACAGAATGAAACCTTTGGGAGCGTGATTTTTGGAACAAACGTGATCCAGGGGACTTGGAGTGGACGTAAAGAAACAATCGAGGAGGCCACGAGGCAGGGGGCGGGCCTCCTCCCCCCCCCCCCCCGAGCGCGCCCTCCACCCTCGTGGGCCCTTCATTGATCCACCGACCTACTTCTTCCTCCTATATATATATCCACGTACCCCGCAAACATCCAGGAGCACCACGAAAACCTAATTCCACCACCGCAACCTTCTGTACCCAAGAGATCCCATCTTGGGGCCTTTTCCGGAGCTCCGCCGGAGGGGGCATTGATCACGGAGGGCATCTACATCAACTCCATGGCCCCTCCGATGATGTGTGAGTAGTTTACCTCAGACCTTCGGGTCCATAGCTAGTAGCTAGATGGCTTCTTCTCTCTCTTTGGATCTCAATACAAAGTTCTCCTTGATTCTCTTGGAGATCTATTCGATGTAATCTTGTTTTGTGGTGTGTTTGTCGAGATCCAATGAATTGTGGGTTTATGATCAAGTTTATCTATGAACAATATTTGAATCTTCTCTAAATTCTTTTATGTATGATTGGTTTATGTTTGCAAGTCTCTTTGAATTATCAGTTTGGTTTGGCCTACTAGATTGATCTTTCTTGCAATGGGAGAAGTGCTTGGCTTTCGGTTCAATCTTGCGGTGCTCGACCCCAGTGATAGAAAGGGAAATGACACGTATTTTATTGTTGCCATCGAGGATAAAAATATGGGGTTTATATCATATTGCATGAGTTTATCCCTCTACATCATGTCATCTTGCTTAAGGTGTTACTCTATTCTTATGAACTTAATACTCTAGATGCATGCTGGATAGCGGTCGATGTGTGGAGTAATAGTAGTAGATGCAGGCAGGAGTCGGTCTACTTGTCACGGACGCGATGCCTATATACATGATCATGCCTAGATATTCTCATAATTATTCGCTTTTCTATCAATTGCTCGACAGTAATTTGTTCACCCACCGTAATACTTATGCTATCTGGAGAGAAGCCACTAGTGAAACCTATGGCCCCGGGTGTATTTTCCATCATACAAGTTTCCCACCTATTTTATTTTGCAATCTTTACTTTCAATCTACATCATAAAAATACCAAAAATATTTATCTTATTATTATTATCTCTATCAGATCTCACTCTTGCAAGTGGCCGTGAAGGGATTGACAACCCCTTTATCGCGTTGGTTGCGAGGTTCTTATTTGTTTGTGTAGGTACGAGGTGACTCGCGCGTGGTCTCCTATTGGATTGATACCTTGGTTCTCAAAAACTGAGGGAAATACTTACGCTGCTTTACTGCATCACCCTTTCCTCTTCAAGGGAAAACCAACGCAGTGCTCAAGAGGTAGCAAGAAGGAATTCTGGCGCCGTTGCCGGGTAGATCTACGCCAAGTCAAGACATACCAAGTACCCATCACAACTCTTACCCTTTGCATTACATTATTTGCCATTTGCCTCTCGTTTTCCTCTCCCCCACTTCACCCTTGCCGTTTTATTCGCCCTATTTTCCTTTCGCCTTCTCTTTTCTAGTTTGCCTCTTTCGCTTTCTTTGTCGTTATGGCTAGTCCTATATCTACTCCTTTATCTCCCGAGAATGAGGTCCTGAATTTTAAACAAAGGGAGGGAGAAAATCTAAAAGATGCATGGTTCAAAATTTGCAATGCGCATAAATCTACTAGGAAGCAATCTAGTTCCGTTCTTCTTCACAATTTTTATAGGCATCACTCCTTGGAATAGATATATTCTTGATACCATTACCGGAGGAAATTTCTTGGGTAGCCATACTTTTGATTCTTATAATGCTATGATAGATTTTTTTGGCGCACCACCTCTTTTAGGTAATGGAACTATTTTAACTTTGGAACATGTGATGCAACGGCTTGAAATTATTGAAAATAAAGTTGCTACCGTAGAGTTAATTGAAAATTTGGATAGAAAGATCCATAACCAAATTACCCAATACGGATCTAAGGTAGGAGTTGTTCTTTTTTTTAAAGAATAGGTACCTATGGTTAATGAAAAGATAGATCAAGATTCCACTAGAATTGATAAAATTGAGGATATTATTACCAACCTAGGCACTGCCTTTTATTCCGTGAAAAACACTCCTCCTAATGCTAAGATTGCCAAATTGATGTATGTTCCTAAAAATAAGGGTGAAACTTCTAGTAATGGAAATGCGGACCTCAAATCCATAAGTGTTCAGCTCAACTTTCTCACTATCCTTAAGGAACCTTTTGCGACAAATAATTTTCTCGATTTCGTGCCTAGGAGTTTGATAATTAATAAAAATAAGAAACTCCTAGGAGTTATAGGTGTATTATTGAAGAATTACCTACCAAAGATGGCAATACCTAGATCTATCCTTGCTTTTATGACTAGCTAGGGGCGTTAAACGATAGCGCTTGTTGGGAGGCAACCCAATTTTATTTTTGTTCCTTGCTTTTTGTTCCTGTTTAGTAATAAATAATTTATCTAGCCTCTGTTTTGCTTGTGTTTGTTGTGTTAATTAGTATTCATGCCAAGTAGAACCGTTGGGAAGACTTGGGGAAAGTCTTTTTGATCTTGCTGTAGAAAACAGAAACTTTAGTACTCACGAGAATTGCTGCCATTCTTTATTGAAGAGTACTATTTAATTAATTATTTTTGCATATGATTAAAAGATAAATTACTCACTTCCAGCCATTTATTTCAGAATTTTTGGGGTTCAATAAGTTTTCGTTAGTTACAGATTACTACAGACTGTTCTGTTTTTGACAGATTCTGTTTTTCGTGTGTTGTTTGCTTATTTTGATGAATCTATAGCTAGTAATAGAGTTTATAAACCATAGAGAAGTTGGAATACAGTAGGTTTAACACCAATATAAATAAAGAATAAGTTCATTACAGTACCTTGAAGTGGTGTTTTGTTTTCTTTCGCTAACGGAGCTCACGAGATTTTCTTGTTAAGTTTTGTGTTGTGATGTTTTCAAGTTTTGGGTAAAGATTTGATGGATTATGGAATAAGGAGTGGCAAGAGCCTTAGCTTGGGGATGCCCAAGGCACCCCAAGGTAAATCCAAGGACACCAAAAAGCCTAGGCTTGGAGATTCCCCGGAAGGCATCCCCTCTTTTGTCTTCGTTCATCGGTAACTTTACTTGGAGCTATATTTTTATTCGCCACATGATATGTGTTTTGCTTGGAGCGTCTTGTATGATTTGAGTCTTTGCTTTTTAGTTTACCACAATCATCCTTGCTGTACACACATTTTGAGAGAGACACACATGAATTGGAATTTATTAGAAAACTCTATGTGCTTCACTTATATCTTTTGAGCTATATAGTTTTTGCTCTAGTGCTTCACTTATATCTTTTAGAGCACGGTGGTGGTTTTATTTTATAGAAATAATTGATCTCTCATGCTTCACTTATATTATTTTGAGAGTCCTTTAGAACAACATGGCAATTTGCTTTTAGGCATAATAAAAAGCTTTCATATAAGTGCATTGAATACTAAGAGAAGTTTGATACTTGATGATTGTTTTGAGATATGGAGATAGTGATATTAAAGTTGTGCTAGTTGAGTAGTTGTGAATTTGAGAAATACTTGTGTTGAAGTTTGCAAGTCCCGTAGCATGCAATTATGGTAAACATTGTGTAACAAATTTGAAACATGAGGTGTTATTTGATTGTCTTCCTTATGAGTGGCGGTCGGGGACGAGAGATGGTCTTTTCCTACCAATCTATCCCCCCTAGGAGCATGTGCGTAATACTTGGTTTTTGATGACTTGTAGATTTTTGCAATAAGTATGTGAGTTCTTTATGACTAATGTTGAGTCCATGGATTATACGCACTCTCATCCTTCCATCATTGCTAGCCTATTCGGTACCGTGCATTGCCCTTTCTCACCTTGAGAGTTGGTACAAACTTCACCGGTGCATCCAAACCCCGTGATACGATACGCTCTATCACACATAAAACCTCATTATATCTTCCTCAAAACAGCCACCATATCTACCTATTATGGCATTTCCATAGCCATTCTGAGATATATTGCCATGCAACTTTCCACTGTTCCGTTTATTATGACACGCATCATCATTCTCATATTGCCTTGTATGATCATGTAGTTGACATCGTATTTGTGGCAAAGTCACCGTTCATAATTCTTTCATACATGTCACTCATGAGTCATTGCACATCCCGGTACACCGTCGGAGGCATTCATATAGAGTCATATCTTGTTCTAGTATCGAGTTGTAATCATCGAGTTGTAAATAAATAGAAGTGTGATGATCATCATTAATAGAGCATTGTCCCAAAAGAAAAAAAAGGCCAAATAAAAAAAGAGGGCCCAATAAAATAAAATAAAATAAAAAGGGGCAATGTTACTATCCTTTTTTCCACACTTGTGCTTCAAAGTAGCACCATGATCTTTATGATAGAGAGTCTCTTGTTTTGTCACTTTCATATACTAGTGGGAATTTTTCATTATAGAAATTGACTTGTATATTCCAACAATGGGCCTCCTCAAGTTCTCTAGGTCTTCGTGAGCAAGCAAGTTGGATGCACACCCACTTAGTTTCTTTTGTTGAGCTTTCATACATTTATAGCTCTAGTGCATCTGTTGCATGGCAATCCCTACTCCTTGAATTGACATTAATTGATGGGCATCTCCCTAGCCCATTGATTAGCCGCGTCAATGTGAGACTTTCTCCTTTTTTGTCTTCTACACATAACCCCCTTCATTATATTCTATTCCACCCATAGTGCTATATCCATGGCTCACGCTCATGCATTGCATGAAAGTTGAAAAAAGTTTGAGATTACTAAAGTATGAAACAATTGCTTGGCCTGTCATCAGCGTTGTGCATGATGAGAGCATTCTTGTGTGACGAAAATGGAGCTTGACCAAACTATATGATTTTGTAGGAATGAACTTTCTTTGGCCATGTTATTTTGAGAATACATGATTGCTTAGTTAGTATGCTTGAAGTATTATTATTTTGATGTCAATATTAAACTTTTATCTTGAATCTTTCGGATCTGAACATTCATGCCATAATAAAGAAAATTATATTGAGAAATATGTAAGGAAGCATTCCACATAAAAAATTCTGTTTTTTATCATTTACCTACTCGAGGACGAGCAGGAATTAAGCTTGGGGATGCTTGATACGTCTCCAATCTATCTATAATTTTTTATTGTTCCATGCTATTATATATTCTGTTTTGGATGTTAATGGGCTTTATTTTACACTTTTATATTATTTTTGGGACTAACCTATTAACCGGAGGCCCAACTCAAATTGTTGTTTTTTTTGCCTATTTCAGTGTTTCGTAGAAAAGGAATATCAAACGGAGTCCAAACGGAATGAAACCTTCGGGAGCGTGATTTTGGAACAAACGTGATCCAGGGGACTTGGAGTGGACGTCAAGAAACAATCAAGGAGGCCACGAGGCAGGGGGCACGCCTACCCCCTGGGCACGCCCTCCACCCTCGTGGGCCCCTCGTTGCTCCACCGACCTACTTCTTCCTCCTATATATATCCACGTAACCCGCAAACACCCAGGAGCACCACAAAACCTAATTCAACCGCCGCAACCTTCTGTACCTAAGAGATCCCATCTTGGGGCCTTGTCCGGAGCTCCGCCAGAGGGGGCATTGATCACAGAGGGCCTCTACATCAACTCCATGGCCCCTCCGATGATGTGTGAGTAGTTTACCTCAGACCTTTGGGTCCATAGCTAGTAGTTAGATGGCTTCTTCTCTCTCTTTGGATCTCAATACAAAGTTCTCCTCGATTCTCTTGGAGATATGTTCGATGTAATCTTGTGTTGCGGTGTGTTTGTCGAGATCCGATGAATTGTGGGTTTATGATCAAGTTTATCTATGAACAATATTTGAATCTTCTCTGAATTCTTTTATGCATGATTGGTTTATCTTTGCAAGTCTCTTCGAATTATTAGTTTGGTTTGCCCTACTAGATTGATCTTTCTTGCAATGGGAGAAGTGCTTCGCTTTGGGTTCAATCTTGCGGTGCTCGATCCCAGTGACAGAAAGGGAAACGACACGTATTGTATTGTTGCCATCGAGGATAAAAATATGGGGTTTATATCATATTGCATGATTTTATCCCTCTACAGCATGTCATCTTGCTTAAGGCGTTACTCTGTTCTTATGAACTTAATACTCTAGATGCATGCTGGATAGCGGTCGATGTGTGGAGTAATAGTAGTAGATGCAGGAAGGAGTCGGTCTACTTGTCATGGACGTGATGCCTATATACATGATCATGCCTAGATATTCTCATAATTATTCTCTTTTCTATAAATTGCTCGACAGTAATTTGTTCACCCACCGTAATACTTATGCTATCTTGAGAGAAGCCACTAGTCAAACCTATGGCCCTCGGGTCTATTTTCCATCATACAAGTTTCCCACCTATTTTATTTTGCAATCTTTACTTTCAATCTACATCATAAAAATACCAAAAATATTTATCTTATTATTGTTATTATTATCTCTATCAGATCTCACTCTTGCAAGTGGTCGTGAAGGGATTGACAACCCCTTTACCGCGTTGGTTGCGAGATTCTTATTTTTTTGTGTAGGTACGAGGTGACTCGCGCGTGGTCTCCTACTGGATTGATACCTTGGTTCTCAAAAACCGAGGGAAATACTTACGCTGCTTTGCTGCATCATCCTTTCCTCTTCAAGGGAAAACCAACGCAGTGTTCAAGCGGTAGCATCCAACACTATGGGTTAGAGGCTCTTCATCTCCATCCCAACTCCATCCTTCTCTTGTCCATCTTTGCCTTTTACTATGAGGCGTACGTCAGGGTGATGCCGTCCGTGGCACTGTCGCGCCACTTCTTCTACCTCCAAATCAACGACGGCCACACCACGGGGTGCGCCAACTTCATCGCAACCGGCAAGGCTAACGTGATTTCGAAGTACGAGAAGAAGGCCGATGGCTTCAGGAGCAAGTGGGTTATGATGGATGCCAAGTGTGTCCACCCATGGCTGAAGCTGCTGATGGGGATGCCCCAGCCTGATGAGGGATGGTCCCGCGCGAAGCTTACTGACGACCGGGCAAAGTTGGTGCTGGAGAAGATGAACACCGACCTAAAGCCGGGCAACGCGAAGGCGGCGAAGCTGACAAGGGCCATGCTCCTGAGGGAATTCTT
Source organism: Triticum aestivum (assembly GCF_018294505.1). NCBI lineage: Eukaryota > Viridiplantae > Streptophyta > Magnoliopsida > Poales > Poaceae > Triticum > Triticum aestivum. The sequence continues at coordinate 346,597,904 of NC_057800.1, read as the reverse complement.
GGTGCTACGGGTGGCTCCTCTGCAGGCGCGCACACGCCCTTTGTGGACACTTGTGGATGGAGAAGATAAGCTCCGATTGAGTCCGAAGGCCTTGTCCGACGAGGAGCTGGCCTTGGCCCTCCGTCTCCTAGTCAGAGACGACCAAGAGTATCCGCTGAATCGCCACGCTCCCTTGTTCCTCCGGAAGGATGGGGCGCAGGCCGTAGCCGCCATGCCCACCTTCGACGGGCGCGGCCTGGTGCCGCTAGCGCCTTATGAAGTTCCGGTGGCGACGACGACGGTGGACATGTCTTCTGGCGATTCCCACAGGGACGGAGAGGAGGAGGTGGATGAGGAGCGCGACTCAGAGGAAGCTACCTAGGAGTTGGGGGAGACCTCCCCCTTGCGCAAGGCCGACATCCTCCGCCTCGTGCCTGATGATGATGGCGAGGCCGACATCCTCCCGGAGAAGGGGTAGCCTCCCGTGGTTCCGACGAAGGGTAGGTCAGCGCTGCTCTCACGGGACGACGCTCCTGCCTCCCCGCCACCTGGAGCTACTTCTGGTCCAGCTGATGCCCCTGCTTCTACTCCTGGAGTTGGTGCGCCCGCTCCTCAGGCTATGAAGCTCTCCGGCTTCAAGCTTACGAAGCGGAGGGACTATGTCATGGTGGACCAGTAAGTGTTCTCGTCCTGCCTTGTTATCACTTCCGCTGCTCGTTTCTGACTCTTCTTCTTTGTTGTGCAACTAGGCCGACGCCTACGGCGAAGAGGAGAAGGGAGGGCGAGGTGGTACTGCTTGAGCCCAGATCGCCTCCTGTGGCCGCACCCCTCTCCATGAGTAAAGGTGGAGACGGTGCTCGTGCTTCTCCAGCCCGATCATCCTCGTGAGGCTTGGTGGAGCATCCTCGGGAGGAGTCAGCCCCCGAGGCCCCGCTGGCTCTGGAGGTGCCAACGTCCGGCTCGGGTGCTGGGGTTCTCGAGGCTCAGGAGCCTCTGGCCTCCCAGGCCATGGTGACGATGTCACCTCCTCCTCCTTCTTCTGCCGTACTGCTGACCCCAGGTTCCTCCGCCTCTCCTGACGTCCTGGAGCGGGCTCTTTTTGCGATGGCCTTGCTGCGAGAAGACCTTCAGGGTACCAACCATCGCCTGTCGGCCGGACGCCTAGGACTGGTCTCTGGCTGGCTGCATTCTGACACATCCGTCCAGGTGGCACTGAGCCAAGCTGCTTCTAACTCCGAGAAGGACAGGGAGACCGTTGTCCAGGCTGTGGCCGCCCGCGAGGTGGCGCTGAAGGATGCCAAGGCCGCCCAGGGCCGTTGTCGGTCGCTGGCAGCCGAGCTAGAGACCGTGGAGAGGGAGCACGCGAAGGAAGCCTGAGGCCTCAAGGTGGAGGAGGAGAAGATGAAAGCCCGAGAGGATGTCGTCAAGGATCACGACGCCGAACTGGAGTAGCTCGCGAAGGCGCAGGCCACGGAGCGCAGCCGACTGGAGGAGTTGGAGCAGAAGCTGAAGGTGGAGAAGGACGAGCTCAACGCCAAGGCGGAGGTCCTGACTGAGGACCGCGCGGCCTTCAAGCTCCTTGAAGAGAAGGCTCGGACGGCGCTGAAGTTGCTCTATGAGAAGGGCTTGGACGAGCCACTGGTTGCTGACAACAAGGGCCCCAACTAGCTGGTTTCTTTTTTGGTTGATGCGCTTGAGGACGTTGTGAGCGGCATCGGTCCCATGGCAGAGGGAGAAGCCCGCGTTCTGTCCTCAGCCACGCTGATGCGCGTCTTTAGCCACCTCCACCTTCGCGATCCCGCCGCCCGCCTTGACGAGCTGCTAGAGCCTGTGAAATACGAGCATTACGAGGCCGCCACTGCAGATGTGAAGGGTTAGGTGGAGGCCCTGCTGAAGAGGTTCCGCACCTTCACTCCTACGCCGCCGACCGGCGGTGCTACCGATCCTGCAACTCCAGCTGGTGGCGTAGGTGAAGGCGACGCCATTGGAGAAGAAGCATCCCTTGCAAGCGACGGCGGCATCCAGAAATGATGAGGCAACCTGCTGACGGCTCCTTTCCTGTTTTAGCTTCTGCAATATGCACCATGCCTCGGGGAGGCATTAAACTCGCGTTTGATTTCAAGGGAACAATATGTCCTATAATATTTGCTTTGAGATTATGTGTTTTCATTTCTATTTGCTTTATGTTCTACGTCGGCAGGGCCCAACCCCGCGCATACCTCACCCGCCGTTGGGCCGACTGGATCACCAGGACGGACCAATGAGTGAGGGGCTACATGATCAGTTAGGCTCCTGAGTCGCGATGCTCAGGAGTCCCCCTTGACATGCAACCAGCTTATAGAAAGGAGATCTAGAGTAGGTCTAGTGTTCTACATCGGCAGGGCCTGACCTCGCGCATACCTCAGCCGCCATTGGAACGACCGGATCAACAGGACGGACCAAGGAGTGAGGGGCTACGTGATCAGTTAGGCTCCTGAGTCGCGATGCTCAGGAGTCCCCCTTGACGTTCAAATGATCTTCGTACCTTAGCTTCACTTGGGAGGGCGCATGACGACCAGGTCCGAGGGACCTAGCTGGGTGGCGTACGCTCGGGCATGACCCGAGCGCAGCCCCCGTGCCCAGCCCCCTCGCACGACTCTCCCGAGGGGAGGTGTTGCGATGAGGCCAGGCACCAAGCTCGGAGGCTCCCCGAGGTTGATACGGTCGTGATGCCGCCCTCAGTTGTTTATCACCAGGACGGACCATGGCGTTACCGCACTTGCACGGGCATAGCCGCTCCTCGACAGTGTTGACTGCCAGCGCGGAGCATGGTGCTTCCACGGGTACGTGGGAGGGGACTGCCAACTGCGGAGAGCCCCCGGGGCGTGTACAACCCCGTCCTGACACATGGCTTGCACGGCAGGGCTAGACGAGGTGTATCTGGGCACTCGCGAGCCAGTGCAGGACTCACGAGGCCCTACCTCAAGGCGGGTTGCGCCTGGTCTTGGTTCTTGATGGCTGTGGTGTTCCTGCGAGATGGTTAGACAACCTACGCCGAAAGGATTTCCTGAGGCTATCGCACGAGAAGGCCAAGCACCAACGACCCCAGGAGGTGACGTCAACGGGGCTGGCCTGCCAGACAGAGCTTAGCCGTTGGATTTATCGATGCTGCAGGAACGGGCCCGAGCATAGACGCCGTGCCTAGCCTTCTTGTGCGAAGGATCCCGAAGAAAGACGATCGGCACGCAGCTCCCATGGTAGGTGACAATCAAGCAGGTGATAGCCATAGATAGATTATGCATGAAAAGCAACTAGCTTAGGTAAATGCGAGAACGATACATGCCACTGGGTTGGACCCGAGCGGCCTGGGGTTGATGCAGCCTGAGGGGCGCTCCCAGAAGAGTGAACCAAAGATGCAAGCGGATACATGCCACTGGGTTGGACCCGAGCGGCCTGGGGTTGATGCAGCCTAGGAGGCGCTCCCAGCTGAATGAACTTGGAAAAATGTCACCTTGTTTGGTTACCAAAGGAGTGTTGGGGTAGCTAAAGACACGTAGCGAAGAAGTCGCTTCTCACGAGCCGCCGAGACCTTGAGCCTCGGAGGCTCTGGAGGCTCAGGTGGCCTCCGGAGGACCATCTCCATCTCCGCCAAGACCGTGTGGTGCCTGGCCTCTTGACCTAGCAAGATGCTCTGCAGATTGTGCTGGAAGGCGACATCCACGCTCGGCAGGCCAAACGACATGCGAACGTAGCTGTGAGGCGGGCCCTAACACCAGCCAACACGCGAAGGCCAGAAGCGCTCCTGAGATGCGGCCTTGTTGAGCCCTGGGATGTCGATGCAGACGCGCAGCTCACCACCCTCACTTGGGTGGGGAGCAACGCCAGGTGGGCGACAGTCGCCGCATATTGCTCTCGCTTCTTGAAGCTCCTGAGATGCCTTGGTGATGAACTCCTGAGCGCCAGGCGCTCCTCGCCCGGTGTCCTCCTAAGGGAAACGTGCCGCGAAGCATGCCTCCACGCGGTGCCCGAGCGCCTCCTTCATGATGTTGGCCAGGTCTGAGGTCCTCCAGAAGAGAGCCACCGAGCCCTGCCTGAGGAGGGCGCCGGGTGCACCTCCCTATGCGAGGGAGGGAGGTGCCCCTGGCGCTGGCGCAGATCCTGAAGTGGTGCCGTTGGAGGTGCCGCTCCCTTGAGGCCCAGCACGGAGTAGCTGCTTCTTATTCTTGGGATTGGCCTCAGGAGGGTACTACGCACCCACACTATTAGGGTCTTCGATTGATGCAGCTTGGAAGGCGCGCTCGAGGGAGCACACCGCATCTCTTTCTTTGTAAGGGACAGTGATGATTCCACCGCTTCCCGGCATCTTGAGGACGTTGTAGCCATGGTGGGTGACTGCCATGAACTTGGCCAGTGTTGTGTACCAGAGGATGGCATTGTACGGCAGGAGGATGTGGGCGACATCAAAGTCGATGAGCTCGGTGTGGTAGTTGTCGCGCTGACCAAAGGTGATAGGGAGGCGAACTTGCCCTATCGGGATGGTGGAGCCGTCTGTCACTCCTGAGAAAGGCTTGGTGGGATGGAGCTGATCATATGGCACTTGAAGGCTGTCGAACATTTCGACGGACAGGACACTGAGTCATGCGCCGCCGTCGATCCCAGAACGCCGACAACCGCCAAGACAAGACCCTCATGAGGGGCCAAGCCTCGCGAGGCGGACGACACCAAGACCTCCCGAGGGAGCGGCCTCCCCAGGCTGCCTCCTGAGGAGCGGAGATTTCTATGCAGGTACCCAGCCTCATGAGGCTACCATGACGCAAGCCATGACGACCAAGGCAGGCGAGCGCCAGCGGGCGCAAAGGAGGTACTTTCCTTTTTGGTGCTAAGGAGACAAAGACAAGCATGGGTTCACGAGGAATCTGGCAAAGGTTTCCATTCTGGTGCAACGATACCAAGACCGCCAAGACGGCAAGACGAATGTCATCGCCGAGCCCACCACTGCATCATGACTAGAAGCTTTGTAGGCAAAGACCACCTTTCATCAGGATAGGATGTACTACTTGTCCCTTTCAAATTGGCCACCGTGTGATCCCTTCTGTCGGGGCTCAGGAACGACACCTATGGGATCACAGGGAATCCCTACTACGGTTGTTGTGGCACGGGGCTGTAAAAAGAGTGGGTTTAGAAGATCAACACGCGGGGGGGGGGGGGGAGTTTAACCAGGTTTGGTCTACAAATCATGCGTAATACCCTACTCCTGCTGGTTTGTGTTTATCTGGTGTTCTTGGACTAGCTAGAAAGCGTGCAGGGACTGAAAAGTCTGAATCCCCTCACAGTATGTCACGGGCCTCCTTTTATAGTCAAAGGGGCTGCCATAGTGGCACACAGGAGGTGGAAAGTTGTACAGTAGTCGAGTTTATCGCCTGACATCACGTGACAAAACACATTAATTGCACTACTTAGGTGTCCTCTTGCTTTATTGGGGACGGCAACGAAGCCCGTCCCATCTGTCGCTGCTTTGCCTTGCTCCAACACGCGTCCAGGCCAACAAGGCATGTAGCGCCATAGAGGCTAGCAGGCTGCTGAGCTGGCGTGGTGGCAAGGTCTTCACGAAGATCTGCATGCCACCACGTAGGAGCTTGACTAGTTGGCTTAGGAGCAACGTACTACCACATGGGTACCTGCTTAGTTGGTGGGTCGGCCGCTGAGCTGGGGCGGCAAGGCCTTGCCGCGGTCTTGCTGATCTTCCCAGCAAGGGTCTTGCCGGGGCCTTGTGTGCGCCATCAGCAAGAGTCTTGCCAAGGCCTCATAGGTATCTTTGGCAGGAGCCTTGCCGGGGCCTTGTGGGCATCCTCGGCAAGGAGCCTTGCTATTGTCTTGTTTCTTGGTTCCTATCTAGGCCTCACAGGCCCTTTGTCTTCAAAAAGATCTGCATGCCACCATGGAGGCGCCTCCCGAACCTTGGTTGCGATGTGGTTGATGGTGTCGGGACTCTTAGACTCAAGGGTGGCGGCCTTGTTGGTGTTGGGCAAGTCGCCCCAGCAAGGCTCTTGCCGGGGTCATGAAGGCCACCTCGGTAAGGGCCTTGCCGGGGGAGTTTCACCTCGCCCCTCTGCTCTTCATGCCTCTAGCCTCGAGAACGGCTCTGGTAGTCTTGGGTATTTGCTTCCTCTTCTGTCCCGCCAAGCGCGGCCATAGGCGTGTGGCTGCAACTGCCCGCACACAAGTAAAGGGGTACAAAAAGGACCCCTACTTTTGTACATCGACAGGAGGCCCCGGGCCTGGGTCACATATAAGCGCGGAGCATTATTGGGCCAGGCCCAGAACTGTGCGCGGGCGCGCGGGCTGCGAAGTTTTACCATAGTAACTCCCTCGCTAGTTGCACTTCCCCACGACCCGCGTTGAATGCGTAACGTGGGGGTCGTGCATGGAATGACCGCGACATGCTCGCGTCATCCCATGATAAATAGTAAAGAGGCGGCTTGCGTGTCCCTTTTAAAACTGCAGGGTCGTTGCTCATTTACTCTCTCTGCCTTGGAACCGTCGTTCCACGTTTCCCACTACGCCTGCCCCTTGCGCCACGTATGCCGCATGCACGGCGTGGGGTAGGTGACAGACGCACGGGGTATGGGAAGGCGCACGGTGGCCAATATTTACGCGCCTTTGATTGGGCGGGGAGGGCGGTCAATGGCCTTGCTCATCGCAAACTTAATGAGCCGGACCAGAACGGACTCTTCAGAGGCGTAGAGCCAGTCTTTTAGCCTTCCCCTCTCAGCTATAAAAAAGGGGACTCAGGAGGAGGTGGAGCATCTCCACCATGGAGGCACCTCCCGAGCCTTGGTTCTGATGTGGTTGATGGCGTCGGGACTCTTAGACTCAAGGGTGGCGGCCTTGTTGGTGTTGGGCAAGTTGCCCCGGCAAGGCTCTTGCGAGGGCCGTGAAGGCCACCCCGGCAAGGGCCTTGCCGGGGGAGTTTCACCTCGCCCCTCCGCTCTTCATGCCTCTGGCCTCGAGCATGGCTCTGGTAATCTTGGGTCTTTGCTTCCTCTTCTGTCCTGCCAAGCGTGGCCGCAGGCGTGTGACTGTGACTACCCGCACACAAGTAAAGGGGTAAAAAAAGGACCCCTACTTTTGTACACCGACAGGAGCCCCCGGGCCTGGGTCACATATAAGCACGGAGCGTTATTGGGCCAGGCCTAGAACAGTGCGCGGGCGCGTGTGCGGCGGAGTTTTACCGTAGTAACTCCCTCGCCAGTTGTGCTTCCCCACGACCCGCGTTGAATGCGTGACGTGGGGGTCGTGCGTGGATTGACCGCAGCATGCTCGCGTCATCCCGCGATGAATAGTAAAGAGGCGGCTTGCGTGTCCCTTTTAAAACTGCAGGGGCACTGCTCATTTACTCTCACTGCCTTGGAACCGTCATTCCATGTTTCCGACTATGCCTGCCCCTTGTGCCACGTATGCCACATGCACGGCGTGGGGTAGCTGACAGACGAACGGGATATGGGAAGGCGCTCGGTGGCCAATTTTTACGCACCTTTGATTGGGCGGGGAGGGCGGTCGATGGCCTTGCTCATCGCCAACTTAATGAGCCGGACCAGAACGGGATCTTCAGAGGCGTAGATCCAGTCTTTTAGTCTTCCCCGCTCAGCTATAGAAAAGGGGACTCGGGAGGAGGAGGAGGAGCATCTCCTCACGTCTCCCCTTCGTCTCCATTCTCCATCCACTGCCATGGCGAGAGGGTGTGGTCGTGGCCATTCTCCCGCAGAGGCAACCATGTCTTCCTCCCGCCAGAGAGCTGCAGTGGTCAAGGAAGAGCCGGACGCCCAAGGTGAAGGCCACACTCGAGGAAGAGGTGCCGGCTGGGGTCGCGGTCGGCGAGGCGGTCGAGGCAGAGGTGGATGTGGAAGGGGGACAACCGTGTCGTCACCATCTCCTCCACTGTCTCCTCCTGCTTTGTCGAGCAGCTATGTCGGGGACATGGCGCTGGAGTTTATCCTGCAGTTGCGCGAGCCACCGCGCAGCCGCATTCACCTTCCCGAGGCGTTTGCGAGGTAGCTGGAGATTGACCGGCCACCGAGGTTAAGGCTTCACATGGAGGGGTGTTTCCATGGCGACATGTGGGTGAACACAAGGTTCCCCGCCCCTCGTGTGATGCTCCTTCGTCGGGGCTGGAAAACCTTTGCACGTGCCCATTGCTTGATGATGGGCACGTGTAACGCCCCAGATGTAATTTGCGATATTTGTACTCCGACTCTTGCTATTTTCGGCTTTAAGTTATGAGATTCGTGGTTGGGTTTTGTCTTTGTTTTGCATTTTGTCCATGTCATGTATCTCATATCATGTCATCATGTGCATCGCATTTGCATACGTGTTTGTCTCATGCATCCGAGCATTTTCCCCGTTGTCCGTTTTGCATTCCGACACTCCTGCATCCTCCGGCGCCCCTTTTGTTCTGTTTTCGTGTGTGGGTGTTAAACTTTCTCGGAATGGACCGGTGTTTGCCAAGCGGCCTTAGTACACCACCGGTAGACCACCTGTCAAGTTTCATGCCATTTGGAGTCCGTTTGATACTCCAACGGTTAACCGGGGAACTGGAAAGGCCTCATGTTTGTTGCAGCCCAACACCCCTCCAAAGTGGCCCAATAACCCATCCAAACCCCCTCCATACTCTAGGACGTTCAATCACGATCGTGCGGCCGAAAACCGCACCTCATTTGGACTCTCCTAGCTCCCTCTACCTATAAATATGTGCCCCTCCCGAAATTTTCGCCCATTCCAACCCTAACCTAGTTCCCTCTCCGCTGCCGGACACGTCCGGGCGCAGCCGGACGCGCCCGCCACCACCATCGGACCAACCAGGCGCTGCCAAGTGTCCCTCCACCACCACCCGCCGCCGCGGCCCGCCAGGCCCGTCGCAGGCCCGCGTGAGCCCGCGCGAGCCGTCGCCGCCTGCGCCTCCGCACCGCCACCTGGGCTCCTCCGCCGGACCCCGCCTCCGCCGCGGTGCGCCACCGCGTCCTCCGCGCCGGCAAGCCGCCGGAGCAGCCGCGCCTCCCGCGCCCGCCGACCAGTCTCGCGCCTCGTCGATCGCGCCTCGCCGTTCGCCGCCTCGCCCCGGCAAGTCCCGCACCGGATCCGGCAAGTCCAACTCCGGCAACCACCCCTCCAACTCCGGCCGCCGTCCTCACCCACTATTCTGGCGAGCCCAACGAACCTCTAACCGCGCGCCACCCTGATCCAGATCCAGATCCAAACCCTAGTGTTGACCTTGTTTTTCTCTAAGTCTGCAATATTTTCATGCACTATTCATCATGCCATAACTCTGTGACCGTAGCTCCGTTTTGTGCGTGTAATATATCAAAATGTTCATTAGGATGTGCTATTCATTTTGTTCCATTGTGCCATGCTTGTTTGAGTCCATCTTGATGCCCAAATCATTGATGCAAGAGTGCTATAAAATGTTAGTTCCTGTTACTTAGCAGTTTATGACCATTTTTCATCTTTGCCACATTTGTTGTGTGCTGCATATGGGCATGAGCTCTACATGTGTTTTGGGCTATGCCATGCCATCTTTACAGGGGTGTATGCCATGTGTTTTTGTGATCAATGTGGTGACTAGCACAAGCATGCAAAGTAGCTCTCGTTATATTGCTGATTTCAGAGACTTAGAATTTCACTAAGTCTTTGTGTGCTGTTATTTTTATGCCTTGTATTCATGTTGCTACAGTTAGATCCATGCTTCTTTTGAGTATGTTCAGTAAGGATGATTTGGGAATATGGTTGTGCTCTGCCCATCCATGCCCCTGTTTGCATTTATGGAGTGCCCTAGCATGACTCAATCTTGCTCTACTTTCCCTATAAAATGTTCCTGGCAGATTGTTTACATGTTAATCAATTTTGCCATGGTTGTTGTGGTTGATCCAAGCATGCTATAAACTTGTTCTTGCCATGGTTTGCTTCTTGAACACGTATTCTTGCTGGTTATATGCTTATCTTGTCATGCAATTCCTTGTGATGAGTGAATCGAGCTCGCAAAGAGGCCTTCATAATTCTGTTTTTACATGTCCAGTTTTCCGCTAAGTCTGAATCTGTTAACGAAACTTGCTATGTTTACATGAGTGCCATCATATCTAGCTATGTTTAGATGGCATCGTGCTGTTAATCGCAGAATTGTTCTATTATTGTTTTGCTCGCCATTTGCAAACCGTGCATCCGATTCCGGTGATCTTTATATCGATTTCGACTGAAATCAACTCATCTTTCCAGCGGCGCACTTGGTTTGCCAAGTTGAGGCCTGGTTAAATCTTTCCTTTCCGAAGCACGCATATGCATTGCATATCACATCCCACATATCATGCCATGTTTTGTATCATGTTGCTTGCGCATTGCACCGTGGTTGATTGTGGTTTCCTTTGCTTGTGTTCTTGCCTTGGGTAGAGCCGAGAGACGAGTTTGTGATCTAGGAACCCGTTGAGTACGCTTACGAGGATCAGGCTTTCGTCAACTCGGAGAACTTTGCAGGCAAGATGACCATACCCTCGAAATCACTTCTATCTTTGCTTGCTAGTTGCTCGCTCTATTGCTATGCTGCGATACCTACCACTTGCTATATCATGCCTCCTATATTGCCATGTCAAGCCTCTAACCCACCTTTCCTAGCAAACCGTTGTTTGGCTATGTTACCGCTTTGCTCAGCCCCTCTTATAGCATTGCTAGTTGCAGGTGAAGATGGAGTTTGTTCCTTGTTGGAACATGGATATTGTTGGGATATCATTATTATATCTTGTTTACTTTAATGCATCTATATACTTGGTAAAGGGTGGAAGGCTCGGCTTTATGCCTGGTGTTTTGTTCCACTCTTGCCGCCCTAGTTTCTGTCATACTGGTGTTATGTTCCTTGATTTTGCGTTCCTTACGCGGTTGGGTGTTATGGGAACCCCTTGACAGTTTGCTTCGAATAAAACTCCTCCAGCAAGGCCCAAACTTGGTTTTACCGTTTGCCTACCTACCACCATATACCTTCCCTTGGGTTCTGCAGACTCAAGGGTCATCTTATTTTAACCCCCCCGGGCCAGTGCTCCTCTGAGTGTTGGTCCGAACTGAGCCGCCTGCGGGGCCACCTCGGGGAAACTCGAGGTTTGGTTTTACTCGTAGCATGTCTCATCCGGTGTTGCCCTAAGAACGAGATACGTGCGACTCCTATCGGGATTTGTCGGCACATCGGGTGGCTTTGCTGGTCTTGTTTTACCATTGTCGAAATGTCTTGTAACCGGGATTCCGAGACTGATCGGGTCTTCCCGCTAGAAGGAATATCCTTCATTGACCGTGAGAGCTTGTGATGGGCTAAGTTGGGACTGATCGGGTACTTTTGAAAGTCATGCCCACGGTTACGGGCAGATGGCAATTTGTTAATGTCCGGTTGTAGAGAACTTGAAACTTAACTTAATTAAAATGAATCAACCGCGTGTGTAGCCGTGATGGTCTCTTTTCGGCAGAGTCCGGGAAGAGAACACGGTCTCGTGTTATGCTTGAACGTAAGTAGTTTCAGGATCACTTATTGATCCTTATAGTTTCTTGACTGTGCTTTGCTTCTCTTCTCGCTCTCATTTGCGTAAGTTAGCCACATATATGCTAGTGCTTGCTGCAACTCCACCTCACTACCTTCTCCTACCCTTAAGCTTAAATAGTCTTGATCGCGAGGGTGTGAGATTGCTGAGTCCCCGTGACTCACAGATTACTTCCAAAACCAGATGCAAGTGCCGATGATGCCAGTGCAGGGGACGCGGCCGAACTCAAGTGGGAGTTCGACGAGGATTCTGGACGTTACTATGTGTCTTTTCCGGACGATCAGTAGAGGAGCCTAGTTGGGGCGATCGGGGATCTAGCATTTGGGGTTGTCTTTCTTTATTTGGTTCCGTAGTCGGACCTTGATTGTATTCTGGATGATGTAATGCTATATTTATGTATTGTGTGAAGTGGCGATTGTAAGCCAACTCTTTATCCCTTTCTTATTCAGTACATGGGATGTGCAAAGATTACCCCTATTGCGACATGCCTACTATGCGGTTATGCCTGTAAGTCATGCTCCGACACATGGGAGATATAGCCGCATCGTGGGTGTTACAACACGTTCTCTACTTCAAGATAGCGGAGAGCGACCTGCTCTCCGTCAAGGTCTTCAGGCTCTCGGAACAGTGGCTAGGGTGCTCTGTAGAGAGATCGACCGATGACGAAAGCTCATCCTCGGGCGACAGTGATGAGGAGGATAGCGGCAGCGATGACAAGGTAGCGGGCGGGAGGATGACGGGTCCGACTAGGCATCGGACACACCATTCCTGGGCGACGCCGGCAGCACCATCATCTGCATCGCCGGCTCCTTGAACTTCTCGGGGTCGTCGCCTTGGGCGACTGGCGTTGGAGGGACGGGGAAGACGAAGAAGGTGGGTGGCGGGCCGTCAAGTCAGAGTGCGATGGCATTGACGCCTTCGTCGCGTATTGCTGGCCTGCTGCCTCGTCTTTCGGCTCTTCTTCCGGCACCGTCATCACCGGCCTTCTTCTGGACGATTGTCGTGATGTTTTCTTGGTATCTTCTGCTACTCGTACCTTGCCTAGGCACTCCTTTTGCCCTCCTATTATCTTGTTCTGCTTCCTGGGAAGAGGGACAAGAAAAGGGATTACAGGCATCTTATCCTTTTTTTCTAGTTTTTAAGCCCATAAGCATTTGTTAGAGTTAAAGCTTGTAATCACCTTGCTCATGTTTACATTCCATATGAGTTGTACTTGTTTGCAACGTATTAATGAAAAAGGGGGCTTGCCGGGTTCTTTTGTGTGTGAGCAATGCTCACACCAAGGAACGTGTCCTTGTTATCTTAACATAAGCACTGTTGCTCGGCAGCAGACCTTGCCGTCCTCCCACTTCATAGCTTGACCATACTCACGCTCTTGGCGGAGGCAGGGGTGAAGTAGGATTAGGCCCTTCATTTGTTTCCTTGTCACCGCAACTACAACCAAGTTCCGGCCCAAAGAAGAGTTCTTGGGCATATGAAAGGGGGAGCACGGTGGCCCGAGAACAAACAAAGTCTCATAAATCCAAGTCCCATACAAAAATGCATAACAGGAGATAAAAGACTTATCAGAATCTGCAGCCTCCGGCAACCTTGCCGGGGTCGAGGATGTCGGTCTATCTCCCTGCTCTTAAATGGTTTGGCAGAAATGCTTGTGTAGCCCGCGAACCAAAGAAAGGACTGGAAAGGACAGAAAGACACACACTCGACCACTTATGCTAGGGGTTAGTTGCCGCTGAGTACTATCAATCCTAACAAAGAGAGAGACTCAACCTAACATGCATGCTAAAACTTAGGGCGCCAGCGCTTCATTTATTTATGCTTAGGGTCTATGCCTAGCTCTGTACAAAGGGTTACATGCCTTGCCGGCAAGGCTTGTACAAAAGGTGGTTTGCTGGGAGGTCCGGCAACCGTGCCTCATGGGTAGAACTTATGAAGATGTTTGATGTTCCAGGAGTTTATCACTAGAATACCATCTTCAGTCTCCAGGCGGACTACGCCAGGCCTGGTGACTCGCATTACCCGATAAGGGCCTTCCCACTTCGGCGTCAACTTGTTGGAATTCTTGGCCGACTGAACGCGCCGAAGAACAAGGTCGCCTTCCTCAAAACTTCGGGCATGAACCTTTCGGCTATGGTAGCGGCGCAAGGCTTGTGGTAGCGTGCAGCTCGCACAGCCGCACGAAGACGATCTTCCTCAAGGAGCGTCACGTCATCTTGCCGCAACTACTGTTGCTCGAGCTCATCATAAGTGAGCACTTGAGGTGACCAATATGTGAGTTCTATGGGGAGAACTGCTTCTGCCCCGTATACCAGGGCAAAGGGTGTCTGGTCGATGGCTCGATTTGGCGTTGTTCTAATTGACCAAAGAACCACCGACAACTCATCAATCCAGCGCCTCCATACTTCTGCAGTCTTTAAAAAGTCTTTGTCCTCAGGCCTCACAGTACTTCAGCATTTGCCCTCTCCACCTGGCTGTTGCTCCATGGGTGTGCCACTAAAGCGAAACAGACCTTGCTGCCGAGGTCCTGGATGTACTGCATGAAGGTGCAGCTTGTGAACTGCGTGCCATTGTCGGTGATGACCCAATTCGGCACACCAAAATGGCAAACTAGCCCCTTGAAGAACTTGATGGCTGACTCTGCTGTCACCTTCGTCACTGCTTCCACTTTGGGCCACTTTGTGAACTTGTCGATTGCGACGTACGAGTACTCAAAGACCCTGAGAGCGCGGGGGAAGGGACCCAGTATGTCGATCCCCCAGACTGAAAATGGCCAGGAGAGAGGGATTGTTTGAAGGGCTTGAGCTGGTTGATGAAGCTTCTTTGAATAGAGCTGGCACGCTTCACACTTGGTTACAAGTGCAGCTACATCTTGGACGGCTATGGGCCAAAAGAAACCTTGCCAGAATGCCTTGCCGGCAAGGGCTCTCGACCCTATGTGGGAGCCACATACGCCTCCATGTATCTTTGCCAACAATTCCAGTCCGTCCTCTTGAGGAATGCACTTCAGCTTCATGCCGTTTCGCCTCCTTCTGTACAGGGTATTATCCACAAACTGGTACATGTTGGACCGACAGGCTACTCTTTCTGCTTCTTCCTGTTCCTCAAGGAGTTCCCCTATTTGGAGGAAATGGACGGTGTGTGTCGGCGTTCTGGGAACGGGGGTCCCCAGACTTGCCCGCCTGCGGCCTGCGGTGTGGCTCCCCCAGCGGCCCTGTATGGCCCATATGAAGGAAATATGCCCTAGGGGCAATAATTAAGTTATTATTTATTTCCTTATATCATGGTAAATGTTTATTATTCATGCTAGAATTGTATTAACCGGAAACATAATACATGTGTGAATACATAGACAAACAGTATGTCACTAGTATGCCTCTACTTGACTAGCTCGTTGAATCAAAGATGGTTAAGTTTCCTAGCCATAGACATGAGTTGTCATTTGATTAACGGGGTCACATCATTAGAGAATGATGTGATTGACTTGACCCATTCCGTTAGCATAGCACTTGATTGTTTAGTTTGTTGCTATTGCTTTCTTCATGACTTATACATGTTCCTATGACTATGAGATTATGCAACTCCCGTTTACCGGAGGAACACTTTGTGTGCTACCAAACGTCACAACGTAACTGGGTGATTATAAAGGTGCTCTACAGGTGTCTCCGAAGGTACTTGTTGGGTTGGCGTATTTCGAGATTAGGATTTGTCACTCCGATTGTCGGAGTGGTATCTCTGGGCCCACTCGGTAATGCACATCACTATAAGCCTTGCAAGCATTGTGACTAATGAGTTAGTTGCGGGATGATGTGTTACGGAACGAGTAAAGAGACTTGCCGGTAACGAGATTGAACTAGGTATTGAGATACCGACGATCGAATCTCGGGCAAGTAACATACCGATGACAAAGGGAACAACGTATGTTGTTATGCGGTTTGACCGATAAAGATCTTCGTAGAATATGTAGGAGCCAATATGAGCATCCAGGTTCCGCTATTGGTTATTGACCGGAGACGTGTCTCGGTCATGTCTACATACTTCTCGAACCCGTAGGGTCCGCACGCTTAAAGTTTGATGACAGTTATATTATGAGTTTATGTGTTTTGATGCACCAAAGGAGTTTGGAGTCCCATATGAGATCGGGGACATGACGAGGAGTCTCGAAATGGTCGAGACGTAAATATCGATATATTGGACGACTATATTCGGATATCGGAAAGGTTCCGAGTGATTCGGGTATTTTCGGAAGTACCAGGGAGTTACGGGAATTCGTATTGGGCCTTAATGGGCCATACGGGAAAGGAGAGAAAGGCCTCAAAGGGTGGCCGCACCCCTCCCCATGGGCTGGTCCGAATTGGACTAGGGAGGGGGGCGCCCCCTTCCTTCCTTCTCCTTTTCCCTTCCCTTTCCTTCCCTCCTACTCCTACTACTTGGAAGGGCTCCTAGTTCTACTAGGAAAGGGGGAATCCTACTCCCGGTGGGAGTAGGACTCCCCTAGGGCACGCCATAGAGAGGGCCGGCCCTCCCCCTCCTCCACTCCATTATATACGGGGGCAGGGGCACCCCAAAGACACAAGAATTGATCTTTTGATCTCTTAGCCGTGTGCGGTGCCCCTGTCCATCATAATCCACCTCAGTCATATTGTAGCGGTGCTTAGGCGAAGCCCTGCATCGGTAGAACATCATCATCGTCATCACGCTGTTGTGCTGACGGAACTCTCCCTCAAAGCTCGGCTGGATCGGAGTTCGAGGGACGTCATCGAGTTGAACGTGTGTAGAACTCGGAGGTGCCGTGCGTTCGGTACTTGATCGGTCGGATCATGAAGACGTACGACTACATCAACCGCGTTGTGCTAACGCTTCCGCTTTCGGTCTACGAGGGTACGTGGACAACACTCTCCCCTCTCGTTGCTATGCATCACCATGATCTTGCGTGTGCATAGGAAATTTTTAAAATTACTACGTTCCCCAACAGTGGTATCAGAGCCAGGTTTTATGTGTTGATGTAATATACACGAGTAGAACACAAGTGAGTTGTGGGCGATATAAGTCATACTGCTTACCAGCATGTCACACTTTGGTTCAGCGGTATTGTTGGATGAAGCGGCCTGGACCGACACTACGCGTACGCTTACGCGAGACTGGCTTTACCGCCGTGCTATGCACACATGTGACTAGCGGGTGTCAGTTTCTCCAACTTTAGTTGAACCGAGTGTGGCTACGCCCGGTCCTTGAGAAGGTTAAAACATCACCAACTTGACAAACTATCGTTGTGGTTTTGATGCCTAGGTAAGAACGGTTCTTGCTAAGCCCGTAGCAGCCACGTAAAACTTGCAACAACAAAGTAGAGGACGTCTAAATTGTTTTTGCAGGGCATGTTGTGATGTGATATGGTCAAGACGTGATGAGATATAAGTTGTTGTATAAGATGATCATGTTTTGTTGAAGTTATCGACAACTGGCAGAAGCCTTATGGTTGTCTCCTTATTGCATAAGATGCAAGCGCCAAATAATTGCTTTACAATTATCGCTATGCGATAGCAATAGTTGCAAGAGCAATAGTTGGCGAGACGACCATGTGATGACACATTGATATAGATCAAGATGATGGAGATCATGGTGTCATGCCAGTGACGATGGAAATCATGACGATGTTTTGGAGATGGAGATCAAAGGCACAAGATGATGATGGCCATATCATGTCACATATTTTGATTGCATGTGATATTTATCTTTTATGCATCTTATCTTGCTTTAATTGACGGTAGCATTATAAGATGATCTCTCACTAAATTTCAAGATAAAAGTGTTCTCCCTGAGTATGCACCGTTGCCAAAGTTTGTCGTGCCCAGACACCACGTGATGATCGGGTGTGATAATCTCTACGTCCATCTACAATGGGTGCAAGCCAGTTTTGCACACGCAGAATACTCAGGTTAAACTTGACGAGCCTAGCATATGCAGATATGGCCTCGGAACATTGAGACCGAAAGGTCGAGCGTGAATCATATAGTAGATATGATCAACATAGTGATGTTCACCATTGAAAACAACTCCATTTCACGTGATGATCGGTTATGGTTTAGTTGATTTGGATCACGTGATCACTTAGAAGATTAGAGGGATGTCTTTCTAAGTGGGAGTTCTTAAGTAATATGATTAATTGAACTTAAATTTATCACGAACTTAGTCCTGGTAGTATTAGCATATCTATGTTGTAGACCAATAGCTCACGTTTAGCTCCCCTGTTTTATTTTTGATATGTTCCTAGAGAAAACTAAGTTGAAAGATGTTAGTAGCAATGATGCGGATTGGATCCATGATCTGAGGTTTATCCTCATTGCTGCACAGAAGAATTATGTTCTTAATGCATCGCTAGGTGACAGACCTATTGCAGGAGCAGATGCAGACGTCATGCTTAACAACTTAGAATCGGGACTTCAAAGAAGTTTTGAACATCATGGATCATATGGATGTTCCAGGAGTTGAAGTTAATATTTCAAGCAAATACCCGAGTTGAGAGATATGAAGTCTCCAACAACTTCTATAGCTAAAAGATGGAGGAGAATAGCTCAAGCAGTGAGCATGTGTTCAGATTGTCTGGGTACTACAATCGCTTGAATCAAGTGGGAGTTAATCTTCCAGATAAAATAGTGATTGACAGAATTCTCTAGTCACCATCACCAAGTTAGTAGAACTTTGTGATGAACTATAGTATGCAAGGGATGATGAAAATGATTCCCGAGATTTTCATGATGATGAAATCGATGAAGGTAGAAATCAAGAAAGAGCATTAAGTGTTGATGATTAACAAGACCACTAGTTTCAAGAAAAGGGCAAAGGGAAAGAAAGGGAACTTCAAGAAGAACGGCAAGCAAGTTGCTGCTCAAGTGAAGAAGCCCAAGTCTGGTCCTAAGCCTGAGACTAAGTGCTTCTACTGCAAAGGGACTGGTCACTGGAAGCGGAACTGCCCCAAGTATTTGGCGGATAAGAAGGATGGCAAAGTGAACAAAGGTATATTTGATATACAGATTATTGATGTGTATTTTACTAGTGTTCGTAGCAACCCCTCGGTATTTGATACTGGTTCAGTTGCTAAGAGTAGTAACTCGAAACGGGAGTTGCAGAATGAACAGAGACTAGTTAAGGGTGAAGTGACGATGTGTGTTGGAAGTGGTTCCAAGATTGATATGATCATCATCGCACACTCCCTATACTTTCGGGATTAGTGTTGAACCTAAATAAGTGTTATTTGGTGTTTGCGTTGAGCATGAATATGATTTGATCATGTTTATTGCAATACGGTTATTCATTTAAGTAAGAGAATAAATTGTTGTTCTGTTTACATGAATAAAACCTTCTATGGTCATACACCCAATGAAAATGGTTTGTTGGATCTCGATCGTGGTGATACACATTCTCATAATATTGAAGCCAAAAGATGCAAAGTTAATAATGATAGTGCAACTTATTTGTGGCACTGCCGTTTAGGTCATATTGGTGTAAAGCGCATGAAGAAAATCCATGCTGATGGGCTTTTGGAATCACTTGATTATGAATCAGTTGATGCTTGCGAACCGTGCCTCATGGGCAAGATGACTAAGACTCCGTTCTCCGGAACAATGGAGCAAGCAACTGACTTATTGGAAATAATACATACTGATGTATGCAGTCCGATGAATGTTGAGGCTCGCGGCGGGTATCGTTATTTTCTGACCTTCACAGATGATTTGAGCAGATATGGGTATATCTACTTGATGAAACATAAGTCTGAAACATTTGAAAAGTTCAAAAAACTTCAGAGTGAAGTGGAAAATCATCGTGACAAGAAAATAAAGTTTCTACGATCTGATCGCAGAGACAAATATTTGAGTTACGAGTTTGGTCTTCAATTAAAACAATGTGGAATAGTTTCACAAAATCATGCCACCTGGAACACCACAGCATAATGGTGTGTCCGAACGTCATAACCGTACTATTATTGGATATAGTGCAATCTATGATGTTTCTTACCGATTAACCACTATAGTTTTGAGGTTATGCATTAGAGACAGCTACATTCACGTTAAATAGGGCACCATCTAAATCCGTTGAGACGACACCGTATGAACTATGGTTTGGCAAGAAACCTAAGCTGTCGTTTCTTAAAGTTTGAGGTTGCAATGCTTATGTGAAAAAGTTTCAACCTGATAAGCTCAAACCCAAATCTGAGAAGTGCGTCTTCATAGGATACCCAAAAGAAAATGTTGGGTACACCTTCTATCACAGATCCGAAGGCAAGATATTCATTGCTGAGAATGGATCCTTTCTAGAGAAGGAGTTTCTCTCGAAAGAAGTGAGTGGGAGGAAAGTAGAACTTGATGAGGTAACTGTACCTGCTCCCTTATTGGAAAGTAGTTCATCACAGAAATCTGTTCCTGTGACTACTACACCAATTAGTGAGGAAGCTAATGATGATGATCATGTAACTTCAGATCAAGTTACTACCGAACCTCGTAGGTAAACCAGAGTGAGATCCGCACCAGAGTGGTACGGTAATCCTGTTCTGGAGGTCATGTTACTTGACCATGACGAAGCCTACGAACTATGAGGAAGCGATGATGAGCCCAGATTCCGCGAAATGGCTTGAGGCCATGAAATCTGAGATGAGATCCATGTATGAGAACAAAGTATGGACTTTGATTGACTTGCCCAATGATCGGCGAGCCATTGAGATTAAATGGATCTTCAAGAGGAAGACGGACGCTGATAGTAGTGTTACTATCTACAAAGCTAGAATTGTCGCAAAAAGGTTTTCGACAAGTTCAAGGTGTTGACTACGATGAGAGTTTCTCACTCGTATCTATGCTTAAGTCTGTCCGAATCATGTTAGCAATTGCCGCATTTTATGAAATCTGGCAAATGGATAAACAAAACTGCATTCTTTAATGGATTTATTAAAGAAGAGTTGTATATGATGCAACCAGAAGGTTTTGTCAATCCTAAAGGTACTAACAAAATATGCAAGCTCCAGCGATCCATCTATGGACTGGTGCAAGCATCTCGGAGTTGGAATATACGCTTTGATAAGTTGATCAAAGCATATAGTTTTATACAGACTTGCGGTGAAGCCTGTATTTACAAGAAAGTGAGTGGGAGCACTACAACATTTCTGATAAGTATATGTGAATGACATATTGTTGATCGGAGATAATGTAGAATTATTCTGCAAAGCATAAAGGAATGTTTGAAAGGAGTTTTTCAAAGAAAGACCTCGGTGAAGCTGCTTACATATTGAGCATCAAGATCTATAGAGATAGATCAAGACGCTTGATAAGTTTTTCAATGAGTACATACCTTGACAAGATTTTGAAGTAGTTCAAAATGGAACAGTCAAAGAAAGAGTTCTTGCCTGTGTTACAAGGTGTGAAACTGAGTAAGACTCAAAACCCGACCACGGCAGAAGATAGAGAGAGAATGAAAGTCATTCCCTATGCCTCAGCCATAGGTTCTATAAAGTATGCCATGCTGTGTACCAGACCTATTGTATACCCTGCCCTGTGTTTGGCAAGGGAGTACAATAGTGATCTAGGAGTAGATCACTGGACATTGGTCAAAATTATCCTTAGTGGAATAAGGATATGTTTCTCGATTATGGAGGTGACAAAAGGTTCGTCGTAAAGGGTTACGTCGATGCAAGTTTTGACACTGATCCAGATGACTCAAAGTCTCAATCTGGATACATATTGAAAGTGGGAGCAATTAGCTAGAGTAGCTCCGTGCAGAGCATTGTTGACATAGAAATTTGCAAAATACATACGGATCTGAATGTGGCAGACCCGTTGACTAAACTTCCCTCACAAGCAAAACATGATCACACCTTAGTACTCTTTGGGTATTAATCACATAGCGATGTGAACTAGATTATTGACTCTAGTAAACCCTTTGGGTGTTGGTCACATGACGATGTGAACTATGGGTGTTAATCACATGGTGATGTGAACTATTGATGTTAAATCACATGGCGATGTGAACTAGATTATTGACTCTAGTGCAAGTGGGAGACTGAAGGAAATATGCCCTAGAGGCAATAATAAAGTTATTATTTATTTCCTTATATCATGGTAAATGTTTATTATTCATGCTAGAATTGTATTAACCGGAAACATAATACATGTGTGAATACATAGACAAACAGTATGTCACTAGTATGCCTCTACTTGACTAGCTCGTTGAATCAAAGATGGTTAAGTTTCCTAGCCATAGACATGAGTTGTCATTTGATTAACGGGGTCACATCATTAGAGAATGATGTGATTGACTTGACCCATTCCGTTAGCATAGCACTTGATCGTTTAGTTTGTTGCTATTGCTTTCTTCATGACTTATACATGTTCCTATGACTATGAGATTATGCAACTCCCATTTACCGGAGGAACACTTTGTGTGCTACCAAATGTCACAACGTAACTGGGTGATTATAAAGGTGCTCTACAGGTGTCTCCGAAGGTACTTGTTGGGTTGGCGTATTTCGAGATTAGGATTTGTCACTCCGATTGTCGGAGAGGTATCTCTGAGCCCACTCGGTAATGCACATCACTATAAGCTTTGCAAGCATTGCAACTAATGAGTTAGTTGCGGGATGATGTGTTACGGAACGAGTAAAGAGACTTGCCGGTAACGAGATTGAACTAGGTATTGAGATACCGACGATCGAATCTCGGGCAAGTAACATACCGATGACAAAGGGAACAACGTATGTTGTTATGCAGTTTGACCGATAAAGATCTTCGTAGAATATGTAGGAGCCAATATGAGCATCCAGGTTCCGCTATTAGTTATTTACCGGAGACGTGTCTCGGTCATGTCTACATACTTCTCGAACCCGTAGGGTCCGCACGCTTAAAGTTTGATGACGGTTATATTATGAGTTTATGTGTTTTGATGCACCGAAGGAGTTCGGAGTCCCATATGAGATCAGGGACATGACGAGGAGTCTTGAAATGGTCAAGACGTAAAGATCGATATATTGGACGACTATATTCGGATATCGAAAAGGTTCCGAGTGATTCGGATATTTTCGAAAGTACCAGGGAGTTACGGGAATTCGTATTGGGCCTTAATGGGCCATACGGGAAAGGAGAGAATGGCCTCAAACGGTGGCCGCACCCCTCCCCATGGGCTGGTCCGAATTGGACTAGGGAGGGGGGGCGCCCCCTTCCTTCCTTCTCCTTTTCCCTTCTCTTTCCTTCCCTCCTACTCCTACTACTTGGAAGGGCTCCTAGTTCTACTAGGAAAGGGGGAATCCTACTGTCGATGGGAGTAGGACTCCCCTAGGGCGCGCCATAGAGAGGGCCGGCCCTCCCCCTCCTCCACTCCTTTATATACGGGGGCAGGGGCACCCCAAAGACACAAGAATTGATCTTTTGATCTCTTAGCCGTGTGCGGTGCCCCTCTCCACCATAATCCACCTCGGTCATATCGTAGCGGTGCTTAGGCGAAGCCCTGCGTCGGTAGAACATCATCATCGTCACCATGCCATTGTGTTGACGGAACTCTCCCTCAAAGCTCGGCTGGATTGGAGTTCGAGGGACGTCATCGAGTTGAACGTGTGCAGAACTCGGAGGTGCCGTGCGTTTGGTGCTTGATCGGTCGGATCGTGAAGACGTACGACTACATCAACCGCGTT
The DNA here is from genome assembly GCF_018294505.1 of Triticum aestivum. Lineage (NCBI taxonomy): Eukaryota > Viridiplantae > Streptophyta > Magnoliopsida > Poales > Poaceae > Triticum > Triticum aestivum. Next base: position 346,574,714 of record NC_057800.1, on the reverse strand, counting down.
GTGCTAACACTTCCGCTTTCGGTCTACGAGGGTACGTGGGCAACACTCTCCCCTCTCGTTGCTATGCATCACCATGATCTTGCGTGTGCGTAGGAAATTTTTAAAATTACTATGTTCCCCAACACCATATTCACCAGCGAACACTCAAGACCCTCGCGAGGGGCCAAGCCTCCCGAGGTGGACGACGCAAGACCTCCTCAGGGGCGGCCTCACCAGGCTGGCTCACGAGGGGCGAAGAGATCAAGGCAAGGGACACCTCGTGAGGTTCCTGTGACACAAGCCATGACGACTGGAGCCAGGCGGGCGCCAGCGCGCGCAGTGTCCTCGTTTCCTCTTTGGTGCTAAAGAGGCAAGCGTAGACGAGGAGTCCCGAGGCATCAGGCAAAGGTTTCCATATCGGTGCAACAAGACCAAGACCAGCAGGACAACAGGAGGGAGGTCACCGTGGAGCCCAAGACGGCGTCACCACTAGTGGCTTTGGCAGGCAAAGACTACTTTCGTCAGGATAGCTTGTACTAGCTATCCCCCTTCAAATTGGCTGTTGTGGGATCCCTTCCCGCCTAATAATTGGGAAGAGGACCCGAGCCTCTATATATATAGGACTAGCCACCACCGTGGAGGGAGAGGCTGAACGGGGACCGGATCCATTCCACCAATCCACCACACTAGAGTAGGGTGTTACACCACATCGGTGGCCTGACCCAGTATAAACTCTTGTGTCTCGTTTTCTGTGGGTTCGTCGAGCTAGGCCGTGAGATCATGGTGTGTGCGAGCTAGAGAGGGGGAGAGATCTTCGTGCACACCCCAGTGTTCTAACCTCAAGGGTTTTGCCGGAACCCGAAATCTGACATTTGGCGCGCCAGGTAGGGGTACGCTTAAGCTTTCCCCTTCGTCAATCCGAGCTTCGCCACTCCACCAAGTTCATGGCCGACGCTCGCCGGGCCTGCGCTGAGCGCCGGGCCGCTCTCACCAACCGCATCGCTCAGACAGCCCCTGTCGGCGGGCCTCCATGTCGTTCTCCATCACCTGCCGCAACGCCACCACCGGCCCTGCGGCAAACGAGCAGCAAGCTTCCTCACTGCACCCTTCCGTGCGGCGAGATGGCCACACCGCCACCCCATCACTGACTCCGGCTGACTCATCGTCTCACGCTCGCCGCGCCCCCACGGACACGCAGGCCATGCTGCTCATGGCACGTGAGCTCCTGCGGTACCGCCCGGTTGATGACCTTTACGAGGACTGGTTGGACCGCATCGCCGAGCTCGTCAGTGCCACATGGGGCTCTCCTGCACCATCCCTCCCACTGCCTCGCCCGCCCCCAGCTGCAGGCGATGTGGCTCACGGAGCGCCTCCACCCCCTCCGCACCAAGATGGCGCCATCGCGCCAAGGCATGCGGCTCATGGAGCGCCTCGCCTCCTCCACGTCAAGACGGCGTCCTCGCTCCAAGATGTGCGGTCCCACGGCGTGACCCACCGCGTCGTGTGCCCGTGCATGAAGAAAGAAGCTGCCAAGAGATCCCTCGTCTGCAAGAAAACGCTCCACCACTCCCAGCACCGCCACGTCAGGATCGCTTGCCTCGGCAAGGCCATGCGCCACTTGCCGTGGTGGCGCAGGGACACCAAGATCAAGCTCCACCTCCATGACAGGCCCCGGTGGCCACAGCAGGCTGACGCGCCTTCACTCCAGAGTTGTGTTGCATCGTCTGGCTAGGCAAGTTCAAGCCAGATCTGCCTCCTTGCTACGACGGTACCCCCGACCCTGTGGAGTTCTTGTAGCTCTACGAGCCGAGCATCGAGGCGGCCAACGGCGATGAAAAGGTCATGGCGAACTGGTTTCCCATGGCTCTCAAGGACGGCACCGGCTCATGGCTCCTGAATCTGCCCCCGGGCTCGATCTCCTCCTGGGAACAGATGCACAACAGCTACGTCGCCAACTTCTAGGGCACTTGCAACCCCTCCCCCCCCAGCTGCGGGTCACCTGCACCGCATCAAGCAACATCTGGGAGAGACCTTGCAGAAGTACATCCATCGCTTCAACAGCGTGCACCTGAAGATCCCCAAGGTGACGGACGAGGCCATCATCTCCGCATTTTCTGATGACGTCCGCGACATCAAGATGAAGGAGGAGCTCTCCATCCATGAGGAGTTGTACACGACTTTGGAGTTGTTCAACATAGCGACCATGTGTGCAAGAGCTGAGGAGGGGCGCCTCTCTCTCCTCGAGCTCCTCGTTGCGGATCCAGAGGAGAAGAAGGCCAAGGTCAAGGATGTGAAGAAAAAAGGGGTGGCCGTACTCGCGGCAGAACCAGATACCAAGCGCGGCCGAGACCTACCCGAGTCGTCCAAGGGCAGCCGTACGTTCTGTGCCTTCCACAACATGCGCAGCCACAACACGAACGATTGTCAAGAGCTCAGGGCCATCCGAGATGGACGCTTCGGTCGAAGCCCTGAGCGCAACGATCGGGGCTATGGCCGAGGAGGTGGAGGACGTTGGGATGACCATGGGCCCTGCCAGGGGTGGCGTGACCAGCCTCGCGAGGACCACTGGCAGGACCAACCTCGTGAGGGCGCCTAGAGGGACCAGCCCCGCGAGGATCGTCCTCAGGGCAACCCTGGTCTCCCTCCGCTGCCGCCACCACCAAGGAGGAACGACGACCACCAGCAGGACGAGGGGGCTGGGGCTTCCAAGAGCCGTGCGCCACCGCCTGCATCATGGGTGGTGCTCAGGCCCTAGCTTCCCAGTGTATCTTCAAGCAGTTCTCTCGCGAGGTGAATGCAGCCCTCCCCAAGCTCGAGGCCACGCGCCCGCTCAGATGGTCCAAGTATGCCATCACCTTTAGCTCGGTGGACCAGCTCAAATGCGCGGTAACCGCTGGTGTCCTCCCGATGCTCTGTTCACCCGTCATCAGCAATGTCCAAGTCACCAAGACCCTCATCGGCGGGGGTGCAGGGCCCAGTGTCATGTCCATCGAGACGTTCGACAACCTTCAAGTGCCATACGATCAGCTCCAGCCCACCAAGCCTTTCTCAGGAGTGACTCACGGCTCCACCACCCCGATAGGGCAAGTTTGTCTCCTTGTCACCTTCGGTCAGCGCGACAACTACCACACCGAGCTCATTGACTTCGATGTCACCCACATCCTCCTGATGTACAATGCTATCCTTGGGTACCCCACGCTGGCCAAATTCATGGCAGTCACCCACCATGGCTATAATGTCCTCAAGATGCCGGGAAGTGGCGGAATCATCACAGTCTCATGTGAAGAAATACACGCGGTGTGCTCCCTCGAGCGCGCCTTCCAAGCTGCAGCAGTCGAAGACCCTGGCAGCGCAGATGTGCAGTACCCTCCCGAGGCCAACCCCAAGAAGAAGAAGAAGCAGCTACTCCGCACTGGGCCTCAGGGCAGCGGCGCCACCTCAGGATTGGTGCCCGCACCTGGAGCGCCTCCCTCCCTCGCATAGGGAGGCGTGCCCAGCGCCCTCCTCGGGCAGGGCTTGGGAGCTCTCTTTTGGAGGGCCTCGGATCTAGCCAACATCACGAGGGAGGCGCTCGGGCACCACGTGGAGGTGTGCTTTGTGACACATTTCCCTCAGGAGGACACCGGGCGAGGAGCGCCCGGCGCTTAGGATTTCATCACCAAGGCCACTTAGGAGCTTCAGGAAGCAAGAGCAATATGCGGCGACCGCCGCCCACCTGGTGCTGCTCCCCATCCAGGCGAGGGTGGTGAGCTGCGCGTCTGCATCGACATCCCGGGGCTCAACATGGCTGCATCCGAGGAGCGCTTCTAGCCTTCGCGTGCCGGCCGGTGTGAGGGTCCACCACACAGCTACATTCGCATGCCATTCGGCCTGCCGAGCGTGGCGGTCGCCTTCCAGCACGACCCGTGGAGCATCCTAGTAGGTCAGGAGGCCAGGCATCACGCAGTCCTGGCGGAGATGGAGATGGTCCTCAGGAGGTCATCTGAGCCTCCAGAGCCTCCCGAGGCTTTGGGTCTCGACGGCTCGTGAGGAGCGACTTCTTCGCCACGTGTCTTTAGATACCCGAACACTCCTTCGACAACCAAACCAGGTGACATTTTCCAAGTTTACTTAGCTGGAAGCGCACCCTGGGCTGCATCATTCCCAGGCGGCATGGGTCTGTCCTTGCGGCATGTATCCACTTGCATCTTTAGTTCACCCTGCTGGGGCGCCCCTCGGGCTGCATCATCCCCAGGCCACTCGGGTCTGACCCAGTGGCATGTATCGTTCTTGCATTTACCTAAGCCAGTTTGTTTTTCATGCGTAATCTATCTATGGTTATCACCTGCTTGATTATCACCCACCATGGGAGCCGCATGTCAACCGTCTTTCTTCAGGATCCTTCGCATAAGAAGGCTAGACACGACTTCTGTGCTCGGGCCTGTCCCAACAGCGTCGATAAATCCAACGGCTGAGCTCTGTCTGACAGGCCGGCCCCGTTCACATCACCTCCTGGGGTCATTGGTGCTTGGCCTTCTCGTGTGATAACCTCAGGAAATTCATTCGGCGCAGGTTGTCTAATCATCTCGCAGGAACGCCACAGCCATCAAGAACCAAGACCAGGCGCAACCTGCCTTGAGGAAGGGACTCGTGAGTCCCGCGCTGGCTCACGAGTGGCCAGACACACCTTGTCTGGCCCTACCGTGCAAGCCACATGTCAGGGCGGGGCTGTACACACCCCGGGGGCTCTTTGCAGTAGGGATTCCCCTCCTACGTGCCAGTGGAAGCACCATGCTCCGCACTGGCAGTCGACACTGCCAAGGAGCGGCTATTCCCGTGGAAGTGCGGAAGCACTATGCTCCGTGCTGGTGATAAACAACTGAGGGCGGCCTCACGGCCGTATCAACCTCAGGGAGCCTCTGAGCTCAGTGTCTGGCCCCATCGCAACACCTCCCCTCGGGAGAGTCGCATGAGGGGGCTGGGCATGGGGGCTAGGCTCGTGTCACGCCCAAGCGTACACCACCATGCCAGGTCCCTCGCACCTGGTCGTCGCGCGCTCTCCCAAGCGGAGCCAAGGTACGAATGTCGTTTGAACGTCAAGGGGGACTCCTGAGCATTGTGACTCAGGAGCCTAACTGACCATGTAGCCCCTCACTCCTTTGTCCATCCTAGTGATCCGGACGGCCCAATGGCTGCTGATGTATGCACGAGGTCGGGCCTTGTCGACGTAGAACACTAGGCCTACTCCCAGATATCCTTTCTATAGGTTGTTTGCGTGTCAAGGGGGACTCCTGAGCATCGTGACTCGGGAGCCTAACTGATCACATAGCCCCTCACTCCTTGGTCCGTCCTGGTGATCCGGACGGCCCAACGGCGGCTGAGGTATGCATGGGGTCGGGCCCTGCCGATGTAGAACGTAAAGCAAATGGAAAGGAAATCGTAGAATTTCAAAGCAAATATTACAAGACATATTGTTCTCCTGAAACTAAACACGAGTTTAATGCCTCCACGAGGCATGGTGCATATTGCAGAAACTTCAACAGGAAAGGAGCCGCCAGCAAGTTGCCTCGTCATCCCTGGACACCGCTGTCGCCTGCAAGGGATGCTTCTTCTTCAACGGCGTCGCCTTCACCTGTACCACCAGCCGGAGTTGCAGGATCAACAGCACCGCCGGTCGGGGGCGCGGGAGCAAAGGCGCGGAACCTCTTCAGCAGGGCCTCCACCTGACCCTTCACAGCCGTAGCTGCAGCCTCATAATGCTCGTCTTTCACATGCTCCAGCAGCTCGTCAAGGCGGGCGGCAGGATCGTGGAGATGGAGGTGGCTGAAGACGTGCATCAGCGCGGCTGAGGAAAGAGCACGGGCTGCTTCCTCCGCCATGGGGCCGATGCCGCTCACAAGGTCCTCCAGCGCACCGACCAAATAAGGAAGCAGCTAGGTGGGGCCCTCGTCGGCGGCGGCCAGCAGCTCCTCCAAGCCCTTCTCGTAGAGTGACTGCAGCGTCGTCCGAGACCTCTCCTGAAGGAGCTTGAAGGACGCGCGGTCCTCGGCTAGGACCTTTGCCTTGGCGTCAAGCTCGGCCATCTCCGCCTTCAGCTTCTGCTCCAGCTCCTCCAGCCGGCTGCGCTCCGTGGCCTATGCCTTTGCCAACTACTCTAGCTCGGCATCGCGATCCTTGACGGCGTCCTCTCAGGCCTTCACCTTCTCCTCATCCGCCTTGTGGTCTCGGGCTTCTTTTGCGTGCTCCCTCCGTATGGTCTCCAGCTCGGCCTCCAGCGACCGACAGCGGTCCTGTGCGGTCCCAACATCCTTCAGCGCCACCTCACGGGTGGCCACAGCTTGGGCGACGGCCTTCCTGTCCTTCTCGGAGTCAACAACAGCCTGGCTCAGCGTTGCCCAGACAGACACATCAGAGTGAAGCCAGCCAGAGACCAGCTCCAGGCGCCCAGCCACCAGGCGGCAGTCGGTGCCTTGAAGATCTTCTCGCATCAGGGCCATCGCAGAAAGAGCACGCTCCAGGACATCAGGAGAGGTGGAAGAGCCCAGAGACAACAATGCGGCAGGAGGAGGAGGAGGCGACGTCGTCACCATGGCCTAGGAGGCCAGAGGCACCTGAGCCTTGGGGACCCCAGCGCCTGAGCCGGACGTTGGCACCTCCCGAGGATGCTCCACCAGGCCTCGTGAGGACGATCGGGCTGGAGAAGCACGAGCACTGTCGCTGCCCTTATCCATGGAGAGGGGTGCGACCACAGGAGGCGATCTGGGCTCGAGCAGTACCACCTCGTCCCCCTTTCTCTTCTTTGCCGCGGGCGTTGTCCTAGTTGCATAATGAAGAAGAGTCAAGGACAAGCAGCAGAAGCAAGAACAAGGCAGGACAAGAAAACTTACTGGTCCACCGCGCCGTAGTCCCTCCGCTTCGTAAGTTTGAAGCCGGAGAGCCTCGCAGCCCTAGGAGCATAAGCAGGGGCAGCAGGTGGCTGGAAGAAGCTCCAGGAGGCGTCGAGGCAGGAGCGTCGCCCCGGGAGAGCAGCGCTGACCTTCCCTTCATCGGAACCACATGCGGCTCCTCCCTCTCTGGGAGGACGTCGACCTCGTCATCATCATCAGGCAGGGTGCGGAGGATGTAGGCCTTGCGGAAGGGGGAGGTCTCCCCCATCCCCTCGGGGGTCGCCTTCGAGTCGCGCTCCTCGTCCTCCTCCTCTTCCCCATCCCTGCGGGAATCGCTAGAAGACACGTCCAACATCGCAGTCGCCACCGGGACTCCTGGGGGCGCCGGCAGCACCAGGCCACGCCCGTCAAAGGTGGGCATGGCGGCCGCGACCAACACCCCGTCCTTCCAAAGGAACAAGGGAGCATGGGCACTCGGCGAATACTCTTGGTTGTCCCCGACCAAGAGGCGGAGAGCCATGGCTAGCTCCCCTTCAGACAAGGCCTCCGGACTCAAGCGGAGCTTGTCCTCTCCATCCCCGAGTGTCCACAAGGGGCGCGAGCGCGCTTGGAGAGGAGCCACCCACAGCATCAGGAACTCCCTCAGGAGCATAGCCCCCGTCAGCTTTGCCTCCTTCGCGTTGCCCGGCCTTAGGTCTGTGGTCATCTTCTCCACCACCGACTTCGCCCGGTCGTCAGTAAGCTTCATGCGGGACCACCCCTCATCAGATTGGGGCATCTCCGTCGGCATCTTCAACCATGGGTGGACGCACTTGGCATCCATCATGACCCACTTGCTCCTGAAGTCATTGGCCTTCTTGCCGGCCTTCGAGATCGCGTTGGCCTTGCCGGCTGCGACGAAGTTGGCGCACCCCGAGGTGTGGTCGTCGTTGATTCGGAGGAATAAGAAGTGGCGCAGCAGTGCCACGGACGGCATCACCCCGACATATGCCTCACAGTAGAAGGCAAAGATTGACAAGAGGAGAACGAAGTTGGGATGGAGATGGAGGACCTGCAACCTGTAATGTTGGAGGACCGCATAGAAGAAGTCGGAGAAGGGGGGAACCAGGCCAGCGACGACGCTGCTCATGAAGAAGGGGTACAAGGAGCTCTTGGAAGCCTCCGGCACGGCGGAGCCAGCCCGGAGCTCGGTCTTCCCCTTCTCGTTGTTTTCCCCCACCGTCAGCAGGCGCGTGGCGGCGAGGTTCTTCTCCGAGACATTGGGCATGTCGAGAGCTGGCTCGTACCAGGCAGGCGGCGAAACGGCTTTGGGCTTTCGGGGCGCCATTGGACGGAAGCTCGGAAGGGGATTGGAGCAGATCTAGAAATTTCGGAAGCAAGGAGCGAGAGAGGGGATCTGGAGCAAGACGAAGCAAAGCAATGAAGGCAAGCATTTCCCGCACCGGCCTTTTTGTCAGACGGGCAGTTGCTGAGGCAGCGTGGGGAAGTAGAGATGCCCACATCCAATTAGTCGTCACGCGCCAACCATGGCCGCAGGATGTTGGGGCCCATGGCGCTCCGCACTTTCCCTTTGGCTTCGCCTCGAAGCCAAGCCCGAGCGTGCCTTGGGCGCGGGGGCTACTGTCGGCGTTCTGGGAACGGGGGTCCCCAGACTTGCCTGCCCTCGGCCCGCGGCGTGGCTCCACTAGCGGCCCTGTACGGCCCATCTATAACACCCACAATGCGGCTATATCCCCCACGTGTCGAGGCATGACTAAGAGGCATAGCCGCATGGTAGTTTTGTCGCAAGAGGGGTGATCTTCACACAATCCCATGTACTGAATAAGAAAGGGATAAAGAGTTGGCTTACAATCGCCACTTCACACAAATAACAAGTGAAGCATACATCATACAGAGTACAATCTAGGTCCAACTATGGAACCAAAATAAAATAAGACAACCCCAAAAGCTAGATCCCCGATCGTCCCAACTGGGCTCCACTACTGATCATCAGTAAACAAAACATAACAATGACCCAGATCTTCATCAAACTCCAACTTGAGTTCGGTTGCGTCACCTGCACTGGTATCATCGGCACTTGCAACTGTTTGGAAGTACTTGTGAGTCATGAGGACTCAACAATCTCACACCTGCGAGATCAAGACTATTTAAGCTTATGGGTAGGAGGAGGTAGTGAGGTGGAGCTGCAGCAAGCACTAAGCATATATGGTGGCTAACTTACGCAAATAAGAGCAAGAAGAGAAGCAATGCAATAGTCGAGAAGCTAGAAATGATCAAGAAGTGATCCTGAAACTACTTACGCACAACCATAACACAAGAACCGTGTTCACTTCTTGGACTCCGCCGAAAAGAGACCATCACGGCTACACACGCGGTTGATGCATTTTAATTAAGTCAAGTGTCAAGTTCTCTACAACCGGACATTAACAAATTCCCATCTGCCACATAACCGCGAGCACGGCTTTCGAAAGTTTATTCCCTGTAGGGGTGTCCCAACTTAGCCCATCACAAGCTCTCACGGTCAATGAAGGATATTCCTTCTCTCGGGAAGACCCGATCAGTCTCGGAATACCGGTTACAAGACATTTCAACAATGGTAAAACAAGACCAGCAAAGCCGCCCGATGTGCCCACAATCCCGATAGGAGCTGCACAAATCTCGTTCTCAGGGCAACCCCGGATGAGACATCCTATGAGTAAAACCAGCCCTCAAGTTTCCCCGAGGTGGCCCCGCAGTCTACTCAGTTCGTACCAACACTTAGAGAAGCACTGGCCCGGGGGGGTTAAAAAAGATGACCCTCGGGCTCGTGAAAACCCAAGGGAAGGTTATAGGTTGTTAGGCAAATATAAAACCAAGGTTGGTCCTTGCTGGAGGAGTTTTATTCAAAAAAAACTGTGAAGGGGTTCCCATAACACCCAACCGTGTAAGGAACGCAAAATCAAGGAACATAACGCCGGTATGACGGAAACTAGGGCGGCAAGAGTGGAACAAAACACCAGGCATAAGGCCGAGCCTTCCAACATATCCATGTTCCAAACATGGAACAAACTTCAACTTCACCTACAGCTAGCAACGCTATAAGAGGGGCTAGGCAAAAGCGATAACATAGCCAAACAATGGTTTGCTAGGAAGGTGGGTTAGAGGCTTGACATGGCAATATGGGAGGCATGATAAACAAGTGGTAGGTAGCATGACATAGCGATAGAGCGAACAACTAGCAAGCAAAGATAGAAGTGATTTCGAGGGTATGATCATCTTTTTGGAAATCCCGCAAGGAAGAAGAACGAGTCCAAGAAGTAGACAAATGGACATAGTCGAACAAATCCTCACAACTCCGGAATGAAACCGAAGCTAATGAGAGAAGCAACCCGGGAAGAAGCAAACAACATGGTAAACAACCATCACATAAACATGGCATGATGCACCGGCAAGTATGATGCATGTCCGGTTTAAAGAGGCATGGCATGGCAAAGTGCACAAACAAAACTACAAGTTAAGTGGAGCTTAACATGTAAGAAGATGCATGTTGACGAAACACCATAGTCGATTATTTAGTTCACTCCCGTTTAGGTACTCGACAATATTAAATGTTGGTTAACATGGCAAGAGGTGAAACATAATTAATCTAACTATTAAGGATGTTGGATGTGGGGTTCCGGCAAACCCTTAAGGTTCGAACACTGGGGTGCGTGCGAAGTCTTTCCCTCCTACCAATCTACGCCCTAGCTCACTAAGATCTCGCGGACGAACTCGACGAACTCGCAACACAGAAAGACACGAGGTTTATACTGGTTCAGGCCACCGTTGTGGTGTAATACCCTACTCCAGTGTGGTGGTGGTGTATTGCCTCTAGGGCTAATGATGAACAGTACAAGGGAAGAACAGCCTCCTGGGGTTGAGGTGTTCTTGAGCTCGGTGAGCTTGTGTGTGTGAGGATGGTCTGAATGATCCGTCCCTTGCTAGGGTGGTGGCTAGTCCTATTTATATTGGCCCTGGCCCTCTTCCCAAATATCGTGCGGGAAGGGAGCCAACAATGGCGGGCCAATTTGACGGGGGACAACTAGTACAAGCTATCCTGACAGAAGTGGTCTTCGCCTGTGAAAAGCTCTATGGTGACGCCGTCTTGGGCTCCATGAGGACCTCCGTCTTGCCGTCCTCCTGGTCATGGTCTCGTTGCACCAATATAGCAACCTTTGCCTGATGCCTCGGTACTCTTCGCCTGCACTGGCCTCCTTTGCACCAAAGAGGAAACAAGGACGCTGCGCATGCTGGCGCCCGCCTAGTGTCGTGCGTCATGGCTCACATCACGAGGGTCTCGTGAGGTTTACCCCACCTTGATATCTCCACTCCTCATGAGCCTGCCTGGCTAGGCCACTCCGGAGGAGGCCTTGCGTCATCCGCCTCGCGAGGCTTGGACCCTAGCGAGGGTCTTGGATGCTTTGTTGGTGAAGATGGGCCGTACGGCCTGCAGGCTCGGCCACACCGCGGGCTGCAGGCAGGCAAGTCTGGGGACCCCCATTCCCAGGACGCCGACAGTAGCCCCCGGGCCCAAGGTGCACTCGGGCTTGGCTTCGCGGCGAAGCCAAGGGCCAAGTTCAGAGCACCGCGGGCCCCAAAAGTCTGCGGCCTCGATGGTCGCGTGGTGGGTGATTGGACGTGGGCTTCTCTGCTTCCCCATGTTGCCTTGGCAAGTGCTCGACTTGTTAGGTCCCTGCGACATGCAAGGAAAACCATCATTGCCTGCGATCGTGGGAGATGCCGGTTGGCCTTCCCTTTCTATAAATGGGGAGGGGGGCCGGAGCCCCCATTGCCCATCTCTTCCTTGCTTGTTTGCTCCTTCCTCCTCGCTCCATCACTTGCAGTGACACCCATGGCACCATGAAGGAAGTTCTCCGCCGCCGAGAAGGGGAAAGCCCCTCGCGAGGGACCTGACTCCCCGACGCCCAAGCGCGGACGTGGCCGCCCGCGTAAACATGCCACGACCCCCGCCGTGGCCCATTATCTAGACGGTGCCACGACCGCGGAGTGGGCCATCCCAGCCATGGCGGTCCAGTTGATGAGGGGAGGCGCGCCATGGTGGCGCGGCCCCCTCGTCCGCGCTTCCACACAGTGGAGGTGTCGCCGGAGTTCGTCGTCTGGTCGGAGAATCCGGGCGGCAACTGGCTCCAACTCCCGCGCTTCTTCACCGGTGAACTGCCGGCCTCTGGCCCAGGCGGACTCTGGCTGCAGGCGGATGGCTACTGTAGCAGGGCCTCTTGGGTTGCGGTCGAGACTTCCGCCGTGGGCAACATAGTCCTGGCCCGCGGCTGGCAGACATTCGCCCGTGCGCGCGGCCTGGGCAGGTGGGGCACCCTCCACTTCAGGTACGATGGTGGGTCGAACCTTTATGTGAGGGTGTTTGGGGAAGATGGTCGTTGCACCAGGTGCTGCCCGAGGCGAACGACGGTGAGGAGGTACTCGGCCTTGGGGACAGTCGCGACGAGGACGAGGCGAGCCCGCCCTCGTCGGCGATCATGTCTAGTCTAGCTATGGCGGCTCTTCCTCCGGCTACAGCTCCAGCAGTGGCGGCTATGCCCAGCTGCCACGCCGCCGCACCCGTTTTGAAGGCGGCAGTGGGTCATCTCATCGCCGCACCTCCGTGAATTTTGAGGAAGGATCTGGCTAGGCTCGGGGTAGTGCTAGGTGTCTGTCCTCACGGATCGCTGCAATGCTACTTTTGTTTTGCTCTTTTCCTTCATCAAGAATGAAACCAACATGGGCCTAGGGGGGCGTGTATCGAACTATGGTTCCTTGGTTATATCAGTATGCATGCTGTGTCATTATTTTGTGCAAAGATAACTTAACATGGTATACTCAGGACATCCTCTTCCTCGCGAAGCGTCTATTTCCTCGCATTCATCTTGCCTTGGTGGCCTGCATTCGCTCAGGACTACGAAAAACTCGTTAGGAAGTGCGTTAAAAGATTTGCCGTTCATCCTAGCCCTGTCCTGACGCTTTGTGTCGCGGTACCCGACGGGCACGGACTAGGAGAGGTGCGCCAGCTTTTGGGCTCGAACAAGGGTGGCTCGCGAGAAGGCAGAAAGGAGAAAAAAATGCTCGTGAGGGCACCTGCCTAGTCCCCTCGCGAGGCATGCGAGAGAGAGAGAACACGAGCAAATTCGAGCCGGAAAAATGTAGTGAGAGGCGAGGGAATCAAATCGGCAAGGAACGCTAAGGGCAAACTTTGATTGAGGAAAAGCGAGTCAACTACGGAAAGCAAATGAAAAGCCGCGTCCGGCACCTAATCTAGTCTTCAAGTCTTCTCACCAGCGCGGAGCTAAGTGCTGTCCACTAGGCGTGGGAGGGAGCCCCAGAGCCTGAGGCCGGCGCTCCTGAGACTCCGGGCATGTACAACCCCACTCATTATTATGTGAGAATGTCACGGGCGGCGATTCTTCACAGGCACCGGGCCTTCTTCACAGGCTCTGGGCCTATCTTCTCAGGCTCTGGGCCTTGCTTCTCAGGCTCTAGGCCTTGCTTCATGGATAGAACTTCAGGAGGTGCTGGATGTTCCAGGCATTCTGGATAGGTATCCCGTCCTGCGTCTCCAGCCATGCTGCACCCGACATCGAGACATGGATGACCTTGAACGGGCCCTCCCACATGGGCAAAAGCTTGTGCAGCCCTTCCCTGGAGAGGACCCGCCTCAGGACGAGGTCGCCCACCTCGAGCGTCCTAGAGCGGATGTTGCGGCAGTGGTATCGCCGCAGCGCTTGTTGGTACCTTGCTGCCCTCAACGCGGCTTCACGACGGTGTTCCTCCCCCAGCACGAGATCCATCCCTCGCATGGCGTCCTGCTGCGTTTCATCGAACGCTAGGACCTGTGCGGAGCGATGTTTGACCTCGTGAGGAAGGACTGCTTCAGCTCCGTAGACGAGGAAGAATGGAGTCTCGCCCATTGGCTTGGTGGCGGTGGTTCGGATGGAACACATCACGAACTGGAGCTCGTCGTGCCAGGCCTGCCGCAGGCCTCCAGCTTCTTCTTGAAGGTCCCGGTCTTGAGGCCCCTCAGGACCTCCGCGTTAGCGCGCTCGGCCTGACCGTTACTCCTGGGGTGGGCCACCGAAGCGTAGCAGATCTGCGTTCCAAGGTTAGCACAGTAGGTTTTGAAGAGGTTGCTAGTAAATTGCGAACCGTTATATGTGATGATGCGGTTGGGGACCCCGAAGCAGCTCACGAGGCCCTTGATGAACTTGACAGCAGAGCTGGCTGGAATGGTATGGACGGCTTCCACTTCCGCCCACTTGGTGAACTTGTCGATGGCGACATAGAGATAACGGTAGCCCCTGGAGCCCGGGGAAACGGGCCTAGGATGTCCAGCCCCCAGACCACAAACGGCCATGTGAGCAGGATGGTTTGGAGGCCCTGAGCAGGCTGATGGATTTGCTTGGCGTGGAATTGGCAAGCTTCACAGGACTTCACCAGCTCGGCTGCGTCGTTGAGTGTTGTAGGCCAATAGAACCCACTGCGGAACACCTTGCCGACGAGGGTCCGTGACGACGAGTGATGTCCGCAGTCACCGCCGTGTATGTCAATCAGCAACTCCCTTCCTTGATTGCTGGACATGCAGCGCAGCGTGACATCGTTCGATCGTTTCCTATATAACTCACCGTCTTGGATATAGTATGCCGTGGCCTGCTGGGCCACGCGCTCCGCGTCCTCTTCCTTCTCCGGCAGTGTCCCGTGCATCAGGTACTCCTTGAATTCCTTGATCCATCACTCCTCTTGGGGCTCGAGCGCCAAGAGCAGCCGAGCTCCTAAGGTCGGGCCATAGGTTGGGGCTCCCGTGGTCGGGGGCTGTGGGAGTTCCTCTTGAGGCTGCGTCATGCTTGAAGGAGGTGGCGAAGCTGATGGCTTGAAGAGCCGCTCTTCGAAGACACCGGGCTCTTGTGCTCGCCGCTTGGATGCTCTCCTGGCGATGTCATCGGCTTCCTTGTTGGTGCCCCGGGGCACGTGCTGTAGCTCCAGGCCCGAGAACTGCTTTTCCATCTTGCGCACCTCCGCGAGGTAGGCCTACATGTGTTCATCCTTCGGCTCGTACACCTTGTTGGAAAAGTTGACGAGGAGCTGCGAGTCGCCTTTGACGGTGAGGCGCTTCACCCCTAGAGCCGCCACAGCCCTCAGGCCAGCTATGAGGCCTTCGTATTCTATGATGTTGTTGGAGACCTTCTCGCCATGCTAAAAACAGAGTTGCACGACGTAGTAGAGCTTGTCCTGAGTGGGCGAGATGAGCACCGCTCCAGCCCCCGCGCCCTGATGCGCGAAGGCGCCATCAAAATACATGACCCAGCCGTCTGGTGCCTTGCTTCCTAGGGAGGTGGACCGATCTTCTCCTTCCTCAAGAGCCGGGGCATCTGTCCATTCAGCCACAAAATCGGCGAGCGCGGCTCCCTTGATGACCCAGGTAGTGCTGAATTCCAACTGGAATGCTTGCAACTCGATGTTCCACTCAGCAACCCTTCCGGCTGAGTTAGGGCTCCTGAGCACCCTCTCCAATGGGTAGGCTGAGATGACCTTGATGGGGTGGCCCTGGAAGTAGTGCCCCAGCTTGCGCGAGGCCACCAAGAGTGCGAGCAGGAGCTTTTGCGGCATGGGGTAGCGTGCCCTCGCGTCCCGCAGTACGGTGCTGATGAAGTACACCGGGTGCTCGACGAGGGCTGGCACACTATCGAGGCTCAGGTCCCACGGAGATTGTGGCATATCCTGAGGTGGTGGGTTTTCTGAGACCTGACCATCCTCAGGAGCTTCTATGATGTTGCCCTGTTGAGCTTGGTCTTCCACCGCTGATGGCTCTGTCGCGCCTTCCCGACCCCATGCTGCATCAGCTCTGGCTTGGCACGGCACACCCTTGTCTTGGCGCTCCTCCCGAACTGCTACCAGCGCCGCGCTGGCGGAGTATGGGGTGGCGGCGAGGTAGAGCACCAGAGGCTCGAGAGGCCGCGGTGCCACCATCACCGGGGGCTAGTGAGGTACTTCTTGAGGTCTTGGAAGGCCCGGTCGGCCTCCGGGGTCCACTCGAACGGGCCCTTCTTCTGCATGAGCTTAAAGAAGGGTAAGGCGCGCTCACCTAGCTTGGAGATGAAACGTCCTAACGCGGTCACCCGCCCTGCTAGCTGTTGCATTTCCTTGAGGGTCTGCGGTGGGCTCATGTCTTCGATGGCCTTGATATTCTCCGGGTTCGCCTCGATCCCTCTATGGGATACGAGGAACCCCAGTAGCTTGCCGGAGGAGACGCCAAACACGCACTTCTCCGGGTTAAGCCTCAAGTTCACTTGGCGCAAGCTCTTGAAGTTCTCCTCCAGGTCTTGAATCAACGTCCTCGCCTCGCGAGATTTGACCACTATGTCATCAACGTAGGCCTCTGTGTTTCTGCCGAGCTGCCGCCCCAAGGCGATTTGCATCAACCATTGAAAGGTTGCATCCGCGTTGCACAGCCCGAAGGGCATGCAGGTATAGCAGTACACCCTGCATGGTGTCAGGAAGGTTGTCTTCTCCACATCCTCCACCGCCATCTTGATTTGGTGGTGTCCTGAGAATGCATCCAGGAAACATAGCAAGTCGCACTCGGTGGTGGAGTCGACGATTTGGTCGATGCGTGGAAGCGGGAACAGATCATGGGGGCACGCTTTGTTAAGGTTGGTGAAGTCGACGCACATCTGTTCCTTCCCGCCTTTCTTCGGTACTATGAAGGGGTTCGCCAGCCATTCGGGGGATCGAACTTCTCGGATGGTACCTGCCGCATCTAGCTTGCACGTCTCTTGGACGATGAAGGCCTGCTTCTCAGTGGACTGCCGTCTTGCTCGCTGCTTCACGGGGCGTACGTTGGGGCACACCCTTAGATGATGCTGGATTACCTCTCTCGGGACCCCTACCAGCTGATTGGACTCCCACGTGAATATCTCCTTGTTCGCGTGCAAGAACCTCACCAGAGCTTCTTCTTGTCCCGGGTCAAGGCCGGTTCCTATGGTGAAGGTGGCTCTTGAAGACCCGTCCTCGTCGACCGGCACCTGCTTGGTCTCTACCTTGCTCTGAGTGAATAGCTGCTTCTTCTTGGTGGGCGCGGTTTCCTTTGCCTCGGGCGTACCGACGCCGGTCGGCTGTGCTGCTGCCGCGGTCTTGAAGGCGAGCCTGAGCGTCACCATGGCCTCCTTAGTATCCCCCTTGATGGTGAGGACGCCTTTGCTCCCTGGCATCTTCATGAGGTTGTAGGCCGGGTGAGTTGCCGCCATGAACTGAGCGAGAGCCGGGTACCCGAGGATGGCATTGTACGGGAGACCGATGCGGGCGATGTCAAAGTCCACTAGCTCAGTGCGATAGTTGTCTCGCGTGCCAAAGGTGACGGGGAGGCGGATCTGCCTTAGAGAGTGGGCAGCTCCACCACCCACTCCTATGAAGGGCTTGCTGAGGCCGAGCTGTTCGAGCGGCACATGAAGAAGGCTGAAGGCTTCTACGGAGGGCAAGTTGAGGCCGGCGCCGCCGTCGATGAGGGTCTTGGTGACATCCATGTTGCAGACAGTGGGCGTGTAGAGCATCAGGAGCATCCCGGAGCTGGCGGTGGAGCCAGGGTGGTCTTCCAAGCCGAGGGTGAGGTTGGCCTCCGGCGCAGCCCAGCCCGACGGAGCCCCTCGGCGCTTGAAGGCTTCCCCAATCTGACGGGAGAAAGGTTTGACGTGGCGATCTGAAGGCGGTGCTTGGGAGCCACCCAGTAGTGCCGCGACTGCGTGGTGCGCCGGCACTGCGTAGAGCACGGTGAAGAGGTTGCGGAGTTCCCCCCAGGATGCCACCATGCATCCCGGGAGGTTGAGAAGCCAGGCGCGCGACTCGCCGGTGAGGGCCATGGGAAACTAGTTGGCCATGATCTTGTCGTTGCCTCCAACCTCGAGGACGGCCTCCTCGTACGCCAGCAGGAACGGCACTGGGTCTGCCGCGTCGTCGTAACACGGCGGCATCTCCGGCCTGAACTTGGCCGACCGCTGCACTCGCCGCAGAGTGGGGGCCAGGGTACTGTACCCAAACTCCCTGCTACTGGTGTTGGCCGCAGAGGTTGGTGGCGAGGCACCTGCCATGGGAGCGTCGTGCGGCGGTACGGGGCGCTGGTTGGTGGAGAGAAGCCCCGACGCACCCCTACCTGGCGCGCCAAATGTCGGATGTGGGGTTCCGGCAAACCCTTAAGGTTCAAACACTGGGGTGCGCGCGAAGTCTTTCCCTCCTACCAATCTACGCCCTATCACACTAAGATCTCGCGGACGAACTCGACGAACTCGCAACACAGAAAGACACAAGGTTTATACTGGTTCGGGCCACCGTTGTGGTGTAATACCCTACTCCAGTGTGGTGGTGGTGGATTGCCTCTAGGGCTAATGATGAACAGTACAAGGGAAGAACAGCCTCCTGTGGTTGAGGTGTTCTTGAGCTCGGTGAGCTTGCGTGTGTGAGGATGGTCTGAATGATCCATCCCTTGCTAGGGTGGTGGCTAGTCCTATTTATATTGGCCCTAGTCCTCTTCCCAAATATCGAGCGGGAAGGGAGCCAACAATGGCGGGCCAATTTGAAGGGGGACAGCTAGTACAAGCTATCCTGACAAAAGTGGTCTTCGCCTGCGAAAAGCTCTATGGTGATGCCGTCCTGGGCTCCACGATGACCTCCGTCTTGCCATCCTCCTGGTCTTGGTTTTGTTGCACCAATATAGCAACCTTTGCCTGATGCCTCGGTACTCTTTGCCTCCGCTGGCCTCCTTTGCACCAAAGAGGAAACAAGGACGCTGCGCGCGCTGGCGCTCACCTGGTGTCGTGCGTCATGGCTCACGTCACGAGGGTCTCGTGAGGTTTACCCTGCCTTGATATCTCCGCTCCTCGTGAGCCTGCTTGGCTAGGCCACTCCGGAGAAGGCCTTGCGTCCTCCGCCTCACGAGGGTCTTGGATGCTTTGTTGGTGAAGATGGGTCGTACGACCTGCAGGCTCGGCCACACCGCAGGCTGCAGGTAGGCAAGTCTGGGGACCCCCGTCCCCAGGACGCCGACAAAGGCAAGTTTAAATGAGGCCGGAACAACAAACAACAATTTCAGAAAATCCTCATATGCTTTTAGTAATTTAATGCAAACAACAATTTTTAACATTTTAAATGTTGTTATCATGATGCGAATGACAAATGTATGTTTCATGCAATTTTTGTTAAAAGTTGACATGAGCATTATGAAGCATTTGTCATCGTGGCGGAAACAAAAGGGGTGCCACGACAACGATAATGGGAATTATGCCACGACAACATTCCGGGTTCCGGTAACTGGATTGAGATGCTAGTGCAAAAGAAAATGTGACGGGAGCGTGTCATGCGATGAAAGGTGGGGTGCTCCCAGTTACCGTGTTCCCACGGGTTGACGGTGGTGCCAAGCGAGGGAAATAACTAACGTTCATGGGAGGATACAACATCCAAACATGCATCTCATACAACAGATGCATTCGTTCATGGGCGGTCGTCTCGGGGTTATACCTTCGAAGCGTGCAAACGGAACGGTTTGGGTTCGGTGCAAAGTAGATGAAGTAGACATTCTCGGGACGTTCGTAGTGGAAGTAGTCATTCATGTTCGGGAAGCGATAGAGGTACGGATCTTCAACAACAGTCGTCGTTCACGCTCCAAGGTCGTCGGTAGAGGTTCTCGCAATCCCGGTGACGATAATGGAACACGTTTTCGTAGATGTTTGAGTCATCGATAGCGGTACTTGGTGATTCCTGAAACGGTCTTGGCATCTTCACGCATAGGAGTACTTGGCGGTTCCATGTAGTTGAACTTGAGGGGCATCGACGTCGTGGTACTTGGCGAAGGTAGTGATACTTGGGTTCTAGCCGGCCTTGGTGGGTCATCATGTAGTCATACACGTTCCGTAGATGCTCATGTCATCGTAGCCGTTCGGGTCTTGGATGTTGGAATTTTGCTAGTAGGCCTTTGGCCCAAAGCCCAACTAAAATTCTGAAATTCTCTTGGCCCATTCATGCACACATGTGAGTGAAGTGAGTGAGGCTAAAGTTTAGTCCCACCCCGGAAGTTGAGAGAGAGTTGCACCTCTTTATAAGGTGAGCTCTTCTACCACTTGTATGAGCATGAGAAGAGGAGACCTACACGCGCACTCCTCCTCCTCGCTCGCCTCGCCACGCCACGCCACGCCACGCCTCGCCTCGCCTCGCCTCGTCACGACGCGCCGCGGGTTGCGGGATTGAGCCGAGCCGAGGACAGAGCTATGCACGCTGTCTATATTTTCGCTGCATGGGAAAATTAATGAGTCATTAATTAATAATTAACGGATGCATTAATTACTGAACTGTTTCCGATTCTTTTGGATCGTGACAACTCGGACGTGGGGTTTACTCCCACGACCTACCCGGCCCGCACTATATAGTCAGGCAGACGTCTACCCTAGCCGCCGCCGCTTCGTATGGTTTCTCACCACCGTTCCAGATCATTGTGCCGCCAAGCAAGTCTTCTCCATCCCTCCTTCCGGCGTGCACCGCGAGAAGGGACAGCAGGCCTCCGGAACCCTGCCTCTCGTGATCCTGTACGGGAGAGGGGCGATCAGGTTTTTGGGGAGCGCACTCGCGCGACTGCTGGCAGCGACGACTTCGCGAACGACGACTTCTTCCCCGACCTCGACAACCTCGTCCTCGACGACATGGGTGACAACGTCAACGCCGGCGGTGCTGCACCCGCTGCACCGTATGTGATTCTATCCTTCCTGTTCGAGATCGTGGTAGAATTCATGCTTCTAGTATGTGCCCTAGATGTGATATGTTCATCTGCTATGCTAGTTTGCATGATTAGTTTAATCTCTGCTGCTGTGGTCATGATTTATCTTCCGTTTATTTGGATTAAATCTCGTACTAATTTGCTCATATTTCCAACAATCCAAAAACCTGATTATAGGCAATTTACTCCGAGTGGTTTTGCTACGCATCTGAAGCCGCCTGCCTTTAAGGGGGCGCAATATAAGAGGTGGCGGATGATAGCAGTCTACTGGTTTCAGACCATGGGCTGCTATGATGCCACCAAGGGCAAGCCTGAGGGTGATCTTAATCCAGCACAGCTGGAAGCTTTTGAGAATATCGATACCCTCTTTAAAGGCGCTCTTCTGAGTGTTCTTGATGACTCCATTGTGGATTTGTATATGTCGTTTGACAACGGCAAGGACATGTGGGCTGCGCTCGAGGCCAAGTTTGGTGCCTCGGACGCCGGCAGCGAGTTGTACGTCATGGAGCAATTCTATGACTACAAGATGACTGATGAGTGCCCTGTTGTACAGCAGGCTCATGAGATACAGTCGCTCGCAAAAGAACTTGAGTACTTCAAGTGTGTGTTGCCGGACAAATTTGTTGTCGGAGGCATCATTGCCAAGCTTCCACCTTCGTGGAACAATTTTTCTACTTCCCTGAAACACAAGAGACATGAGTTTTCCGTTGCAGATCTCATTGGTACTCTTGATGTTGAAGAGAAGGCGAGAGCAAAGGACACATGTGCTCGAGTTGCCGAGGGAGGTTCTAGTGCCCACATGGTACAGAAGAAGAACTCCCAGCCCAACAAGTTCAAAAACAATAAGAACAAAACTCAGGGCAAAGGCAAGTTTGATACAAAGAACAAGCCATCACATTCTACCAACTTCAAGAAGAATTCTCATAAGAAGGGGAAGGGACTATGCCATGTCTGCGGTGATCCTAATCACTGGGCTCCAAAGTGTCCTAACCGCTTTGAGGAGCGCGAACATGAGAAGAGCGGCAAGTCTGCTAATGTTGTCATCGGTGATACTGATATGAAGGAATCAGGGTACGGTATTTTTCCTACCATCCTTTCAGTATTTCAATCCCCTGATTGGTTAATTGACACCGGTGCCAATGTACATGTTTGTGCTGACGCCTCCATGTTTTCTTCTTACCAGGCAACAGGGACTTCACCCGTGCTGATGGGGAACGGGTCACATGCCATCGTTCGAGGTGTTGGTACGGTCGATCTGAAGTTTACTTCGGGGAAGACTGTGCGTCTGAAGAACGTTCATCATGTACCGTCCATCAATAAAAATCTCGTTAGCGGTTCCCGTTTATGTCGAGATGGTTTTAAGTTGGTTTTCAAATCCAATAAAGTTGTAATCTCTAAGTGTGGACAATTTGTTGGAAAAGGCTATGAGTGCGGAGGCTTGTTCCGCCTATCTTTGTCAGATATTTGCACTAAAGTTATTAATAATGTTTGCCACAATAATGAGTCTGATATTTGGCATTCACGACTCTGTCATATTAACTTTGGTTGCATGACGCGGTTAGCCAATATCAATTTAATTCCGAAAATCTCTACTGTCAAAGGCTCCAAGTGCCAAGTATGTGTGCAAGCTAAGCAACCTCGAAAGTCCCATAAGACTGCAGAGGCAAGAGACTTGGCGCCACTTGAGCTTATACATTCTGATCTTTGTGAGATGAATGGCGTGTTGACAAAAGGTGGAAAGAGATACTTCATGACGTTGATTGATGACTCCACTAGATATTGTTATGTGTATCTTCTGAAATCAAAAGATGAGGCTTTGACTTTCTTTAAAAACTATAAAGCTGAGGTAGAGAACCAACTTGATCGAAAAATTAAACGACTTAGGTCCGATCGTGGTGGAGAGTATTTTTCCAATGAATTTGATCTGTTTTGTGCGGAACATGGTATAATCCATGAGAGGATGCCTCCCTACTCACCCCAGTCAAATGGGGTAGCCGAAAGAAAGAACCAAACTCTAACTGATATGGTTAACACCATGTTAGACACTTCGGGTCTATCCAAGGAATGGTGGGGGGAGGCGCTAATGACTGCGTGTCATGTCCTAAACCGAGTTCCCACAAAGCATAATACCATGACTCCATTTGAGGAATGGGAAAGGAAAAGGTTGAAACTCTCTTACCTACGTACTTGGGGTTGTTTGGCGAAAGTCAATATACCAATTCCCAAGAAGCGCAAGCTTGGACCAAAAACCATGGATTGTGTTCTTCTGGGCTATGCTTTTCATAGCATCGGCTATAGATTTTTGATAATAAAATCTGAGGTATCCAACATGCATGTTGGTACGATTATGGAATCAAATGATGCAACTTTCTTTGAGGACATATTTCCTATGAAGGATATGTCGAGTTCATCAAATCAGGAGATACCTACTCCATCTAGTGAGGAATTCACTATAATTCCTGAACCCACCATTGCGATGGAACACGTTGAGAATCCTGTTGAGGGTAACAATGGAACTCCTATGAGGAGTAAGAGAAAGAGGACTGCAAAGTCTTTTGGTGATGATTTCATTGTGTACCTCGTGGATGACACACCCAGGACTATTTCAGAAGCCTATGCATCTCCCGATGCTGACTACTGGAAGGAAGCTGTACGTAGCGAGATGGATTCCATCTTAGCTAACGGTACCTGGGAGATCACTGATCGTCCTTATGGGTGCAAACATGTAGGATGTAAGTGGGTGTTCAAGAAGAAGCTTAGACCTGATGGTACGATTGAAAAGTACAAGGCACGGCTTGTGGCCAAGGGTTATACCCAGAAAGAAGGTGAAGACTTCTTTGATACTTACTCACCCGTGGCTAGACTGACCACAATTCGGGTGCTACTATCACTGGCTGCCTCACATGGTCTTCTCGTTCATCAAATGGACGTTAAGACGGCTTTCCTCAATGGAGAGTTGAAGGAGGAAATTTACATGGATCAGCCAGATGGTTTTGTAGTACCTGGTCAAGAAGGAAAGGTGTGCAAGTTATTAAAGTCTTTATATGGCCTTAAACAAGCTCCTAAGGAGTGGCATGAGAAGTTTGAAAGAACATTAACTGCTGCCGGCTTTGTAGTAAACGATGCTGAAAAGTGCGTGTACTATCGCTATGGTGGGGGCGAAGGAGTTATTCTTTGTTTGTATGTCGACGACATATTGATCTTTGGAACCAAACTTGATTTAATCAAGGAGGTTAAGGATTTCTTATCTCGCTGTTTTGAGATGAAGGATCTAGGAGTTGCTGATGTTATCTTAAACATCAAGCTGTTGAGAGATGAGAATGGTGGGATCACACTGCTTCAGTCTCATTATGTGGAAAAGGTCTTGAGTCGTTTTGGGTATAGCGACTGCACGCCTTCTCCAACTCCATATGATGCTAGTGTGTTGCTTCGAAAGAATCGACGGATTGCTAGAGATCAATTGAGGTATTCTCAGATTATTGGCTCGCTTATGTATTTGGCGAGTGCCACGAGGCCTGACATCTCTTTTGCTGTGAGCAAGCTGAGTCGGTTTGTGTCAAAACTGGGAGATGATCATTGGCATGCGCTTGAGAGAGTTATGCGCTATTTGAAAGGCACCGCGAGCTATGGGATTCACTACACTGGGTATCCAAGGGTACTGGAGGGTTATAGTGACTCAAACTGGATATCTGATGCTGATGAGATTAAGGCCACAAGTGGTTATGTTTTTTCACTTGGTGGTGGCGCTGTTTCCTGGAAGTCTTGCAAGCAGACCATCTTAACGAGGTCAACTATGGAAGTAGAACTCACAGCACTAGACACTGCCACTGTTGAAGCAGAGTGGCTTCGTGAACTCTTGATGGACTTACCTATGGTTGAAAAACCAATACCCCCTATCCTGATGAACTGTGATAATCAAACTGTGATCGTCAAGATAAACAGTTCTATGGACAATATGAAGTCCTCAAGGCATGTGAAGAGGAGACTAAAATCTGTCAGAAAATTGAGGAACTCCGGAGTTATTATGTTGGATTATATCCAAACGTCGAAAAACTTGGCAGATCCCTTCACAAAGGGTCTATCACGTAATGTGATAGATAATGCATTGATGGAGATGGGTTTGAGACCCACCGCATGAGTTGTCCATAGTGGTAAACCACTCTATGTGATCGGAGATCCCGTGAAGTAGAAGTGGGAGACAAGTTGTTGGTCAGCTGGGAGGAGAGTATCCCTATATTAATTATCCCACTCCGTGAAGATGCAATACTCTCTTGATCTGCATGGCAGGTTGATACTTATCTTAATGTGTTCCAAGTTGCTTATTCGGGTAAGCAGAGGTGTTGTCCTGCAGAACATCTTCTGAGGAACACACCTATATGAATTTGACTCTTAACGTCGCAGTCTGTGAGATTTGGGTGTTCTCTAATAAATTCATGAAAGGCCCTGGAGTATGACGTATACGCTCCACCCGCGGGGAAGCCTTGCGGCAGCCCAGTATCGGTCAAGAATTTGTGTGAAACTAGTTTCATAGAAAACTTGTAGTTCAAGGCATAGTCCACTATTCAAGTTGTGATCTAGTGTAGCATAAATTTCTAAGTGGAAGTTCAACTTCACAGTCTCCACTAAGCACCGATATATAAAACAATGTTTTGGAACTAAATGATGAGATGTGCCAATGAGACTTTGTGGGGGATTGTTGGAATTTTGCTAGTAGGCCTTTGGCCCAAAGCCCAACTAAAATTCTGAAATTCTCTTGGCCCATTCATGCACACAGGTGAGTGGAGTGAGTGAGGCTAAAGTTTAGTCCCACCCCGGAAGTTGAGAGAGAGTTGCACCTCTTTATAAGGTGAGCTCTTCTACCACTTGTATGAGCATGAGAAGAGGAGACCTACATGCGCGCTCCTCCTCCTCGTTCGCCTCGCCACGCCACGCCACGCCTCGTCACGACGCGCCGCGGGTTGCGGGATTGAGCCGAGCCAAGGACAGAGCTATGCACGTTGTCTATATTTTTGCTGCATGGGAAAATTAATGAGTCATTAATTAATAATTAGCGGACGCGTTAATTACTGAACCGTTTTCGATTCTTTTGGATCGTGACGACTCAGACGTGGGGTTTACTCCCACGACCTACCCGGCCCGCACTATATAGTCAGGCAGACGTCTACCCTAGCCGCCGCCGCTTCGTATGGTTTCTCACCACCGTTCCAGATCATTGCACCGCCAAGCAAGTCTTCTCCATCCCTCCTTCCGGCGTGCACTGCGAGAAGGGACAGCAGGCCTCCGAAACCCCACCTCTTGTGATCCTGTATGGTAGAGGGGCGATCAGGTTTTTGGGAAGCGCACTCGCACGATTGCTGGCAGCGACGACTTCGCGAACGATGACTTCTTCCCCGACCTCGGCAACCTCGTCCTCGACGACATGGGCGACAACGTCAACGCCGGCGGTGCTGCACCCGCTGCACCGTATGTGATTCTATCCTTCCTATTCGAGATCGTGGTAGAATTCATGCTTCTAGTATGTGCCCTAGATGTGATATGTTCATCTGCTATGCTAGTTCGCATGATTAGTTTAATCTCTGCTGATGTGGTCATGATTTATCTTCTATTTATTCGGATTAAATCTCGTAGTAATTTGCTCATATTTCCAACATTGGAGTGATGGTAGTCGTTCACTTGAAGGCGGTAGACGAATTGGCGGTCCAGGGTACTTGGTGTGCAGCGAGCAACATTGTGGTGTATAGGTGCGGCGGTGGGCTCGATCACGAAAGTGTTGCCATGATGCGGCTGTCATAGCCACATGAACATGAGCATGGTGAAGGACACAGACAAGGAGGAGGAGGCCTCAGCATGGACGAGAGCGGAGAGGTAGGGGAGATCTCGCGAGGAGGCAGAAAAAGTGTGGCTCCCGAGCAGAAGGGTCGTGTCCATGGGAGGAGCGGCGAGCGGACGTGGCTCTAGCGGAGCTCCTCGCTGGCGGCGCCCAGAAATAGAGGCGGGGTAGAGGAGTGGGAACAACGAGGGAGGCAGGACACGCAGAGCAGAGGCTAGCGGCAGGGTACTTCCATGGCTCACAGCGAGGACGAGCAGGACGTCGAGGCGGGCAGCAGAGGCGACATGCGGAGCAGAGGCGCGACATCTGGTCGTGGTCGCCGGCGGAGAAACAAGGTGTGATGGCGAAGTTGTGGGCAAGCACGGTGGTCTACATGGCTAGCTACCGCGCGGGTCTCGCAAGATGAAGGAGCGCCGTGGAGGCGGCGGCAAGCTTGAGGGCGAGTGACATGCATGGAGGTGGAGGGGATCGGCGTGAGCGAGAGAGGCCAGGGAGGCTGAGGCGGTGCTGGAGGGAGAGAGCGATCGAGGGAATCGGTTGGGGAGATGGTTAGGGTTAGTTAGGGGAAGTTGGATGGGCTTAGGGGAAGTTGGGCCTAGGGAATATAGGCTGGGCTACTGCTGGGCTTTCTTTCCCTCCCTCTCATTCTAAAGAAAGAAAAAAACAGAGATAAGAAAGAAAAGAAAGAGAGGCTAGGGGTGGAGCTTGAGCAGGAGGGTATTTTTTCTCGGACTCATAAAAATGAGCTGGACCCAATAAAAATAGAAGTGGCATGATCGAAAAATATAAATTCAAATTCATTTGAATATAATTCAAATGGTTTTGAATTGGGACTAGGTTAGGTGTGGCCAAAAATGTTCGGATTTTCGGTGGAGCTTGGATAAGGGACAAAAGAATTATCGACAAAGTTTGAGAGTCGAAAACCCGAAGAAGGAAAGGTCAAGGATTTAACATGCAAGTGGGTTGCGGTTAATTCCAAATTAATGGAATACTTTATAATAGCTCCCTAAATATTGGGAGGGTATGTTTTAAAGAGAAACCACCATGTGAGTTCCCTCAACTTAAATAGATCGAAAGATCTATGCAATTTATTTAGCTGGGTTGCAAAATTTAATGATATGATGGCATGATGACATGACGCAATGCAACAAGCAAAGATGAAAGAAACAAGCAAAACAAATGACACGACGAAACTCGGAAAACATGGAAGGCATCTGAAGCACCAGTCTTGGGGCGTCATAGCACTCCACCACTACAAGAGGATCTCGTCCCGAGATCTAGGATGGCACCAGAGGGAAACGGAAGAGGAAGAGAAGAGGTAAAACTAAGTTGCTTCTTTGACAAATGAGTGAAACCAAAGAACCTTGCGAGGTTGAAGAAATTGAAAGAAAGAATACAACGAAGATGAACAAAGTTGAAAACACTCCGTTAGAAAAGAGGAACAAGGAACATTACTAGAACCTTGTAGGTTGAAAGACATAAGAAAAAGGGTTGCAATGGACAGGAAGTACATGCAAGCACTCTGGATGAAACGAGATGTACTAGGAACGATAAGGATCAATTACGACAACACTTCGGTTAGAAATGGAAGGCAAACAATATGAACTTGACAAGATGAGAGGATACTTGATGAAATCCATAACACACTGCCTCCGGAACTATTGAAAGAATGGCACAAGGGGTAAGAAAGATTTCAGACAGCCCTCCGATTGAGAAGGGAGGCAAAACTTGACAAGATGAGAAGTACTTGAGAAGAGGGCAGGACACTCCAGTTAAAAGGATAAGCACGAGAAAAACACGATCGTCAATTCGAGATGATGAGTGAACAGAGCAACATCACAATGCCTCCGGAAGAAAGAACAGAAAATAGATCATTGGAATAAAAGAATGGATAAGAAAATGCCAACTTCTACCATAAATGAGCTTGGAAAGCACCCTTCTCAGAAGGTCATAACGGAGTTTTTGGGAAAACCAACAATGAAACGAATAAACTTGTAGTGGGCTTATGGAAAACATCTCAAAACTATGAGGTGAAATTCTGCCAATATAGAAACAAAAGATTGGATTGATATCCACAAGGAGATGAGAAACTTATTTCACCGGGAGGATAAATGAAGAACTTGGGTCATTTATGAGCACCATAAATAGCAATATTCCTTAGGGAAAGCTTTAGGTGAAATATAACCCAAGATAACTCCAATGATGAGGTTGATTGGTTGGAAAGATGTCTTGAGCGAATAGAAAATGGTGGATTTAGATATGTCACTCTTGAAAACTTGTGAGTCATGAAACACGAAAGAAAATTATCAACAATGACATAACACCACCTCAAAAGATGAGATATGAAAGAATTGCACTTTGGAATGCAAGATGAAGAATGCTTGAACTCCTTAAAAGAAGACATGTGTTGAGCACCATGTTAAGTTTTGAGTATAGCTAGGCAGATCAAAACTTTGAGAGAAATCTTGAAGAACAATTGAAGAATGAAAGGAATCCTTTACGAACCACCATGTAGAGCCTCCATGAAGAACTTCGGTAATAAAAGGATGGTAAAAAGAAAGAGAAGTTAAAAACACAAGGTGAAGCCTTGCAATGATTTAGATGGATCTTCGTGATGATATAATGCGGAAAACTTGGAACTCCGGATAAGAAAAGATGAAGCACCTCGAACCGAGAAATTGATATCACGAACAATCTTCGGAAAGAAGAAACTAGATCACTTGGATGACACAATAGTAATAATTACATTATGCGTATCCTTCATCAATTTGGATTGATGACAAGCAACAAATTTGGCATACTACTTATTCTCATAGAAAGGATTGGGGAAAGACATAGCGCAAACTTGAGAAGGTCTTTGACAAACCACCGGTAGGATTTGGAAAGAACGAATGAATTGATACAATAACAACGGAAGAGAATTCTTGAACGAGCCGCCGTAAGAATTGAAAATTAAAGTAGCAAAGGCACAATTCACTAGGAAGAATTGGAAAACTAATGAAGATGCTTGAGGGAATTTGATACATGAGAACGAAGAGATCATGAACTGATTAGAGGATATTTGAATGATGCACCGGTAAGATTTGGAGAACAAGAGCTGAAGGCTGGAATGAATAATTCTGAGATGATGGGCTCCAGAGAATCAAACTGAAAAGACTCCTTAATTGCTCCGGATGGGTGAAAAGCATTCTCACAATCGAAAACAATTATGAGAGGATGGCATCAAGCTTGAACTTCGCATATCTGAGAGAAACGGATAAGATTTGGAGGAAAAACTCTTCTTCGGTCTTCAAATGTTGATAATGATGATGAGAAACACCACCTTGAATTGTTGAGGCACTCCGGAATGGAAATTAGAAAGGTTGAACCAATGATGAAAAGAATGTGAAAGATCTTGGAGAAGGCATTTGATTGATGATAACTCATTCTCACGTCAAACTTGGAAAAGAATTTGAGAGTAACTCCGGGAAGATTAGAAGAGTCAGGTAAGATCCTGGGAAAAGACCTGTGGGTTAGGGCCCACTCAAGAGAAACACCATTGAATTATTTAAAAGATAGATTGTGCCGGTTGAATTAAATGGCTCGAAAGAGATAACAACCTCGAGATATCTTGAACGAATTAGCAATGGAAAACGTGAATCTTCTAAGATGTCTTCAACACTCCAGAACAATTGAATAGCGAGAGGTGAATAAATAAGAGAGTATTCGGTAAGGACTTCCAACATGGAAAGCATGTGAACCAATGAAAAAGATATGATCAACACCGAAAGCTTGCATTGAATCCACCAGAGAAGGAAAAGAACAAAGAATGATGAACTTGAAGCTCCGTTAGAATCTTCATGAGAATCACCGGATACGAACATTGAAAGAAAGGAATGAAGAGACTCCACATCCATAAGATGGATACTTGATTAAGAAATCTGAGTCCTTGAAGAAACAAGGGGTGGGAGGGCGGGAAAACAAAGGCAACTTGGGGCAGATGGAATGGATACCGTTGAGAAACTGAGTATTGATCTCACAAATATTGAAACGGTAGGATTAACTTCGAGAGAAGCACATCGGTTGAAAAGGATTGGCATGACCATCTCGATGGTCGAAAAGGATTAGCACTCCCATAGAAATATGAGAACACCATTTAGGAAAAGGTATGGAATCCACATTTGACTTCGAAGCAACTCGAATACCACAACTCAAAACAAAACAAAGGATTGGAACAAACATATGATAGACCCCATATCATATCATGTGTGTGTTGGAAAAATATCCTACGAGATACTTGAATTCCAACTTATAAACTCGCAAAACTTATGGTTATGCAATCAGGTGTTGGGGATACAGGGGAAGCATAATATCTCACCCAAACTAACAATCCCTACATCCAGTTGTATCCATCTATCAACACATAACCAAGAAACCTTCGGAAATCGTGTACCTCAACCTTCGAAAAGCATCTGTTATACGAGTAATGGCAATACTCCCGAACTCCTGCCCCAGTACTGGGTGGCGTCGAGGTTATCTCACCAAGAAATGCATAAAAGAGATTTTCAATGTCGGCGAACTCAGGTATTCCAGAACTGCAACGATAAAATTGTGACGACAACACCTCGGAGCTCAACTCCACAGGATACTGCCACAACCCCTAAATGTCAGGAGGCACCAAGAACAATGTTCTCGTCACAAGACTATCAGAACGATTCCAAGATACCCGCGTGATCCTAATTTTTTTCGTGAAATTTGAGGAGAGGAGAGTCAAAACTTCTACGTCATGAGGCCTCACCAGAGCAACGAAGGGACTGAGGAGTAAAACGAATCCTACTCTCCGATATCTATAATCTTAAGACTCAAAAAATTTTGTTCTAGACTCAACAACGTAAGCGATTCGATCAAGCAGGGGGCTCCTAAGTCGGGGATGGCTCTGATTACCAACTTGTAACACCCACAATGCGGCTATATCTCCCACGTGTTGGGGCATGACTTAGAGGCATAGCCGCATGGTAGTTTTGTCGCAAGAGGGGTAATCTTCACACAATCCCATGTACTGAATAAGAAATGGATAAAGAGTTGGATTACAATCGCCACTTCACACAAATAACAAGTTAAGCATACATCATACAGAATACAATCAAGGTCCGACTACAGAACCAAAATAAAACAAGACAACCCCAAAAGCTAGATCCCCGGTCGTCCCAACTGGGCTCCACTACTGATCATCAAGAAACGAAACATAACAACAATCCAGATCTTCATCAAACTCCAGGTTGAGTTCGGTTGCATCACCTGCACTGGTATCATCGGCACCTGCAACTGTTTGGAAGTATCTGTGAGTCACGAGGACTCAGCAATCTCACACCCGCAAGATCAAGACTATTTAAGCTTATGGGTAGGAGGAGGTAGTGAGGTGGAGCTACATCAAGCACTAAGCATATATGGTGGCTAACTTACACAAATAAGAGCGATAAGGGAAGCAATGCAACAGTCGAGAAGCTAGAAATGATCAAGAAGTGATCCTGAAACTACTTATGCACAACCATAACACAAGAACCGTGTTCACTTCCTGGACTCTGCCGAAAAGAGACCATCATGGCTACACACGCGGTTGATGCATTTTAATTAAGTCAAGCGTCAAGTTCTCTACAACCGGACATTAACAAATTCCCATCTGGCACACAAAAGGGGGGCACGGCTTTCGAAAGTTTATACCTTGCAGGGGTGTCCCAACTTAGCCCATCACAAGCTCTCACAGTCAACAAAGGATATTCCTTCTCCCGGGAAGACCCGATCAGTCTCAGAATCCCGGTTACAAGACATTTCGACAATGGTAAAACAAAACCAGCAAAGCCGCCCGATGTGCCGACAATCCTGATAGGAGTTGCACATATCTCGTTCTCAGGGCAACACCGGATGAGACATCTTACGAGTAAAACCAGCCCTCAAGTTTCCTTGAGGTGGCCCCACAGTCTACTCAGTTCGGACCAACACTTCGAGAAGCACTGGCCCGGGGGGGGGGGGGTTAAATAAAGATGACCCTCGGGCTCACGAAAACCCAAGGGAAGGTTATAGGTTGTTAGGCAAATGTAAAACCAAGGTTGGGCCTTGCTGGAGGAGTTTTATTCAAAGAAAACTGTCGAGGGGTTCCCATAACACCCAACCGTGTAAGGAACGCAAAATCGAGGAACATAACACCCGTATGACGGAAACTAGGGCGGCAAGAGTGGAACAAAACACCAGGCATAAAGCCGAGCCTTCCACCCGACATATCCATGTTCCAAACATGGAACGAACTTCAACTTCACCTACAACTAGCAACACTATAAGAGGGGTTGAGCAAAAACGGTAACATAGCCAAACAACGGTTTGCTAGGAATGTGGGTTAGAGGCTTGACATGGCAATATGGGAGGCATGATAAACAAGTGGAAGGTAGCGCGACATAGCGATAGAGCAAACAACTAGCAAGCAAAGATAGAAGTGATTTCGAGGGTATGGTCATCTTGCTTAAAATCCCGCAAGGAAGAAGAATGATTCCAAGAAGTAGACAAACGGACGTAGTCAAACGGATCCTCACAATGAAACCGAAGCTAACGAGAGAAGAAACCCTGAAAGAAGCAAACAACATGGTAAACAACCATCACATAAACATGGCATGATGCACAAGAAAGTATGATGCATGTCCAGTTTTAAGAGGCATGGCATGGCAAAGTGCACAAACAGAACTACAAGTTAAGTGGAGCTCAACATGTAACAAGATGCTTGTTGACGAAAACCCACATTCGATTATTTAGTTCACCCCCGTTTAGGTACTCAACAATATTAAATGTTGGTTAATATGGAAAGAGGTGAAACATAATTAATCTAACTATTAAGGCAAGTTTAAGTGAGGCCGGAACAACAAACAACAACTCCGGAAAATCCTCATATGCATTTAGCAATTTAATGCAAACAACAATTTTAAACATTTTAAATGTTGTTATCATGATGCGGATGACAAATGCAAGTTTCATGCAATTTTTGTTAAAAGTTGACATGAGCATTATGAAGCATTTGTCATCGTGGCGGAAACGAAAGGGGTGCCATGGCAACAATAACGGGAATGGTGCCACGGCAATATTCCGGGTTCCGGTAACTCGATTGAGATGCCGGTGCAAAAGAAAATGTGACGGGAGCATGTCATGCGATGAAAGGTGGGGTGCTCCTGGTTACCGGGTTCCCACGGGTCACGACGGTGCCAAGCGAGGGAAACAACTAACGTTCACGGGCGGATACAACATCCAAACATGCATCTCATACAACACATGCATTCGTTCATGGGCGGTCGTCTCGGGGTTATACCTTCGAAGCATGCAAACGGGACGGTTCGGGTTCGGTGCAAAGTAGAGGAAGTAGACGTTCTCGGGACGTTCGTAGTGGAAGTAGTCGTTCATGTTCGGGAAGCGACAGAGGTACGGCTCTTCGACAACGGTCATCGTTCACGCTCCAAGGTCATCGGTAGAGGTTCTCGCAATCTCGGCGACGGTAGTGGAACACGTTTTCGTAGATGTTCGAGTCACCGGTAGCGGTACTTGGTGAATCCCGAAAAGGTCTTGGCATCTTCGCGCGTAGGGGTACTTGGCGGTTCCATGTAGTCAAACTTGAGGGGCATCGACGTCGTGGTACTTGGCGAAGGTAGTGGTACTTGGGTTTTAGCCGGGCTTGGCGGGTCGTCGTGTAGTCGTACACGTTCCATAGATGTTCATGTTGTCGTAGCCGTTCGGGTCTTGGAGTGATGGTAGTCGTTCACTTGAAGGCGGTAGACGAATTGGCGGTCCAGGGTACTTGGTGTGCAGCGAGCAACGTTGTGGTGTATAGGTGCGGCGGTGGGCTCGATCACGAAAGTGTTGCCAGGATGCGGCTGTCATAGCCACATGAACATGAGCATGGTGAAGGACACGGACAAGGCAGGAGGAGGCCTCGGCATGGAGGAGAATGACGGGGTAGGGGAGATCCCGTGAGGAGGAAGCAAAAGTATGTCCCCCGAGCAGAGGGGTCGTGACCATGCGAGGAGCGGCGAGCGGACGTGGCTCCAGCGGAGCTGCTCGCTGGCGGCGGCTAGAAACAGAGGCGAGGTAGAGGAGAGGGTGCAACGAGGGAGGCGGGACGTGTGGAGTAGATGCTAGTGGCGGGGTACGTCCATGGCTCACGGCGAGGACGAGCACGACGTTGAGGCGGGCAGCAGAGGCGACATGCAGAGCAGAGGTGCGACATCCGGTCATGGTCGCCGACGGAGAAACAAGGCGCGATGGTGAAGCTGTGGGCCAGCACGGTGGTCTCTATGGCTGGCGACCGCGCGGGTCTCACAAGATGAAGGAGCACCACGGGACGCAACGGCAAGCTTGAGGGCCAGCGACACGCATGGAGGTGGAGGGGATCGGCGTGAGCGAGAGAGCGATCGAGGGAATCGGTTGGGGAGAGGGTGAGGGTTAGGTAGGGGAAGTTGGATGGGCTTAGGGGAGGTTGGGCCTAGGGAAAATAGGCCGGGCTACTGCTGGGCTTTCTTCTAGGACTCATAAAAATGAGTTGGACCCAAGAAAAATAGAAGTGGCATGATCGAAAAATATAAATCCAAATTCATTTGAATATAATTCAAATGGTTTTGAATTAGGACTGGGTTAGGTGTGGCCAAAAATGTTCAGATTTTTGGTGGAGCTTGGATAAGGGACAAAAGAATTGTCGACAAAGTTTGAGAGTCAAAAACCGGAAGAAGGAAAGGTCAAGGATTTAACATGCAAGTGGGTTGCGGTTAATTCCAAATTAATGGAATACTTTATAATAGCTCTCTAAATATTGGGAGGGTATGTTATAAAGAGAAACCACCATGTGAGTTCCCTTGACTTAAATAGATCGAAAGATCTATGCAATTTATTTAGCTGGGTTGCAAAATTTAATGATATGATGGCATCATGACATGATGCAATGCACCAAGCAAAGATGAAAGCAACAAGCAAAACAAATCACACGGCAAAACTCGGAAAACATGGAAGGCATCTGAAGCGCCGATCTTGGGGCGTCACACCATCTTCACCAGTGAACACTCAAGACCCTCGCGAGGCAGACGACGCAAGACCTTCTCAGGGGCGGCCTCACCAGGCTGTCTCGCGAGGAGCGGAGAGATCAAGGCAAGGGACACCTCGTGAGGTTCCTGTGAGGCAAGCCATGATGACTGGAGCCAGGCGGGCACCAGCGTGCAGTGTCCTCGTTTCCTCTTTGGTGTTAAAGAGGCAAGCATAGACGAGGAGTCCCAAGGCATCAGGCAAAGGTTTCCATATTGGTGCAACAAGACCAAGACCAGCAGGACAGCAGGACGGAGGTCACCGTGGAGCCCAAGACGGCGTCACCACCAGAGCCTTTGACAGGCGAAGAATAATTTTGTTATGATAGCTTGTACTAGCTGTCCCCCTTCAAATTGGCCATTGTGGGATTCCTTCCCGCCTAATATTTGGGAAGAGGACCCGGGCCTCTATACATATAGGACTAGCCACCACCGTGGAGGGAGAGGCTGAACGGGGACTGGATCCATTCCATCAATCCACCACACTAGAGTAGGGTATTACACCACATCGGTGGCCCGAACCAGTATAAACTCTTATGTCTCGTGCTCTTTGGGTTCGTCGAGCTAGGCCGTGAGATCATGGTGTGTGCGAGCTAGAGAGGGGGAGAGATCTTCGTGCCCACCCTAGTGTTCGAACGTCAATGGTTTTGCCAGAACCCGAAATCCGACTGTGTGCTGCTCCCATGCCAGAGCCTGGGGCTCAACGGCGAGGACTAAAGGCTCATCTTCGGCCGTAGGGGCAACTGTCTCTACGGTCAGGGCCTGAGGCCCTACCGGAGGTGGTTGCCCCTCGGCAAGCTTGGGGTACTCGGCAACCTCCTTGTCGGCGGCTCCTAGGAGCTCGGCGGGAAGGTACTTGCCGGGGCTTGTCTTCCTTCGCTTGTTCTGCCCTACTGATGGCTCAACGGATGGCTGAATTAACTTAAGTACAAAGGTACCTGGTTCCACAGGAAACTTGAGGGCAGCATGTTTCGACAGGTCGTCGGCAATGCTATTCTCCGCTCGGGGAACATGCTCTGCCTATAGTCCTCCAAAACGTTCTTCCAACTTCCTCACTTCCTTCACGTAGGCTTCCATCAATGGGCTCTGGTAATCCTTGTTAACTTGCTTGACGACGAGCTGCGAATCACCTCTGACGACGAGCTTCCTCCGAGGTCTGCCGCAATCCTGAGACCGGCAAGCAATCCCTCGTAATCCACCGTGTTGTTTGTTGATTTTTCCTGGGGAAAGTGCATCTGGACCACGTACTTGAGGCGCTCTCCGGTGGGTGCGACAAGTAGCACACCGGCACCAGCACCTTGCAGGGAGAAACCTCCATCAAAGTTCATGATCCAATCGCGGTACGTCTCCTTGCCGGGAAGGGCGGTCTCTTGAATCTCTTCGTCAGGCGTCATAGTTCATTCTGCTATGAACTCTGCCGAGGCCCGGCTCTTAATCGTTGAAGTACTTTCAAACTTGAGGCCAGAGCTTGATAGCTCCAATGCCCACTCCACAATCCTCCCAGTTGCATCTGGGTTGTGCAAGATTCATTGCAAAGGGAGGCGGATGACAAAGGTGATCTCGTGCACTTGGAAATAGTGACGTGGCTTTCTTGAGGCCATGAGAAGGACGAAAAGTAGCTTCTGTATGCCAGAGTATCTTGACCTAGCCCCCTACAAGAGGGAACTGACATAAACTGGGTGCTGCACCACCTTCTTCTTTTGTTCCACTTAGCCTACTTGCGCAACCTCTGTCTTGCCGGGATCGGGCCTTGCCGAGGGTCCCATCTTGCCGGCCTCAGGCCGTGCCGGGGCACACCCTAACCCACCATCCGATAGCTCAGTCGTCGCCTCTATTCCTTCCTGAAGTTCCCTTTGTGCCACAAGCGTGACGCTGACCACTTGGTTCGTTGCCGCTAGATACAGCAGCAACGGATCTTGTGGCTTAGATGCAACGAGTGTTGGCGTGGAAGAGAGGTAGCTCTTCAGATCTTGTAGTGCTGCCTCTACCTCCAGAGTCCATTTCATTTGACCTGCCTTTTTCAAAACTTTGAAAAAGGGGAGGGCGTGCTCAGCAGATTAGGAGATGAACCTACTTAGGGCAGCAATGCAGCCGGCGAGCCTTCGGACGTCCTTGACCCGTCTTTGCGCTTCAATATGCTCGACCGCCTTGATTTTTTTTGGGATTTTCTTTGATCCCACGCTGTGACATGAAGAACCCAAGAAGCTTGCCGGATGGAACACCGAAGACACACTTCTCAGGGTTTAGCTTGAGGTTGATCTTGCGCAAATTTGCAAATGTTTGTTCTAAGTCTTGTATGAGCATCGCCCTATCCTTGGTTTTG
This sequence comes from Triticum aestivum, assembly GCF_018294505.1. NCBI lineage: Eukaryota > Viridiplantae > Streptophyta > Magnoliopsida > Poales > Poaceae > Triticum > Triticum aestivum. The sequence goes on along the minus strand of NC_057800.1, from coordinate 346,536,856 downwards.
ACCACTATGTCATCCATAAAAGCTTCCATATTTCTATGCAGTTGTGGCTCAAAACCAACTTGGACTGCTTGAGAAAATGTTGAACCAGCGCTTTTCAACCCGAAAGGCATCCGTACAAAATAGTACGTACCACATGGGGTGATGAACGCGGTCTTTTCTTCGTCTTCCTTCATCATGAATATCTAGTGGTATCCTGAGTAGGCGTCGAGGAACGACAGCAGGTCATAGCCAGCAGTGGAGTCCACTATCTGGTCGATGTGTGGCAAGGGGAAAGGATCCTTCAGACATGCTTTATTGATATCTGTGTAGTCAATACACAGCCTGCATTTCCCATTTGCCTTACACACTACCACTCAATTGGACAACCACGTGGGGTGGAGTACTCCTCTGACCAAGCCCGCTGCCTCCAACTTCCTGATCTCTTCGATGATGAACTCTTGCCTCTCCAAAGCTTGCTTTCTGAACTTCTGCTTGACGGGCCGTGCATGAGGACAGACAGCAAGATGGTGCTCAATCACCTCCTTGGGAGTGCCGGGGATGTCAGATGCTTGCCATGCAAACACATCGACATTCGCCCGCAGGAAGGCGATGAGCGTGCTTTCCTATTTGCTGTCAAGGGTGGAGCTTATCGTGAAAGCTCCACCCGTGCCGTCCTCCTTGACGGGCACCTTCTTGGTCTCTGGTGGTGTAGCTCTGGATTTCTTGCTCTTGCCGGTGGAGGTCTCTGGCACGTCCTCGACGGGAGTGCAACACTCCGAGGAGGTGCGCTTGTCGGAGTGGGTGCACGAGGTGGTCTTGCTAGTCTTGTTCCCTCATAGGGCTCCAGTGGAAGGAACAAGTGCCTTGGTGGCATCCGCTGCAACCGCCTCCCGGTAGAGTTGGTCGGCGCAGATGAGTGCGTCCTTCTTGTTGGAGGGGACGGTGATGATGCTCACTGGCCCGGGCATCTTCAACGTGTTGTAAGCATAATGTGATGCTACCATGAACTTGGCCAACACTGGGCGTACAAGGATCCCATTATAGGACAAGGGGATCTTGGCAACATAAAAAACGATCCTTTCCGTCCTATAGTTCAGTTCGCCCACAAATGTGACGGACAGCGTAATTTTACCTTTTGGCTGATTCCTTCCAGGGCTGACCCCTTGAAACATGTCCGTCTCTTTGAGGTTCCAATCAGGAATCTGCAGCGTCTTGATCATAGCAGGCGATATTAGGTTTAGACCGGCACCATCGTCAACTAGCACTTTTGTCACCTTGAGGTTGCGTATTGTTGGTGAAACCAACAACGGCAAACACTCGACCGCAGTTGTGCGATCAGGGTGGTCCTCGGTGTCAAAAATGATAGGCGTGCGGGACCACTTCAGTGGCTTCTGGGCGTCAAACAATGGCTCTGCCGTAGTGACTTCATGCGCCCACTACTTCAGTTGGCGGTGAGAGGTATGCAACGAGGCCCCACCATCGACGCACATGGCCTCCGTAGCTTTCTGGAACTCGTGCTAGCTACCTCTTGAGCATGCGTTGGTTTTCCCTTGAAGAGGAAAGGGTGATGCAGCAAAGTAGCGTAAGTATTTCCCTCAGTTTTTTAGAACCAAGGTATCAATCTAGTAGGAGACTACACGCAAGTCGCCTAGTACCTGCACAAACAAAAAAGAACCTCGCAACCAACGCGATAAAGGGGTTGTCAATCCCTTCACGGTCACTTACGAAAGTAAGATCTGATAAAGATAATAAGATAAATATTTTTGGTATTTTTATTGTATAGATTGAAAAGTAAAGATTGCAAAATAAAATAAACAGCAAACTAGAATTGTAGATCGGAAACTTATATGATATGAAGTAGACCCGAGGACCATAGGTTTCACTAGTTGCTTCTCTCAAGATATCATATATTACGGTGGGTGAACAAATTACTGCCGAGCAATTGATATGAAAGTGCATAGTTATGATGATATCTAGGCATGATCACGAACATAGGCATCATGTCCGTGTCAAGTGGACCGAAACAATTCTGCATCTACTACTATTACTCCACACATCGACCGCTATCCAGCATGCATCTAGAGTATTAAGTTCATAAGAACAGAGTAACGCATTAGGCAAGATGACATGATGTAGAGGGATAAACTCAAGCAATATGATATAAACCCCATCTTTTTATCCCCGATGGCAACAATACAATACGTGTCGGTTCCCTTTCTATCACTGGGATCGAGCACCGCAAGATTGAGCCCAAAGCTAAGCACTTCTCCCATTGCAAGAAAGATCAATCTTGTAGGCCAAACCAAACTGATAATTCGAAGAGACTAGCAAAGATATCCAATCATGCATATAAGAATTCAGAGAAGAATCAAATATTGTTCATAGATAATCTTGATCATAAACCCACAATTCATCGGATCTCGGCAAACACACCGCAAAAAGAATTACATCGAATAGATCTCCAAGAACATCGAGGAGACCTTTGTATTGAGAACCAAAGAGAGAGAAGAAGCCATCTAGTTAGTAACTATGGACCCGAAGGTATGTGGTAAACTACTCACACATCATCGGAGAGGCTATGGTGTTGATGTAGAAGCCCTCCGTGATCGAATCCCCCTCCGGCAGATTGCCGAAAAACGTCCACAGATGGGATCTCACGGATATAGAAGGTTGCGGTGGTGGAAAAGTGGTTTCGTGGCTCTCCCGGATGTTTTCAGGGTATAAGAGTACATATAGGCGAAAGAAGTAGGTCGGTGGAGCTACGAGGGGCCCACGAGGGATGGGCGCGCCGCCCTACCTCGTGGCCGCCTCGTTGCTTCCTAGACCTCCACTCCAAGTCTCCTAGATTGCGTTTGTTCCAAAAAATATACCCATGAAGGTTTCTTTCCATTTGGATTCCATTTGATATTCCTTTTATGCGGAACACTGAAATAGGCAAAAAAAACAACAATTTGCACTGGGCCTTTGCTTAATAGGTTAGTCCCAAAAATAATGTAAAAGTGCATATTAAAGCCCATTAAACATCCAAAATAGATAATATAATAGCATGGAAATCAAAAATTATAGATACGTTGGAGACGTATCAAGCATCCCAAAGTTTAATTCCTGCTTGTCCTCGAGTAGGTAAATGATAAAAAGAGAAATTTTGATGTGGAATGCTACCTAGCATAATTTTCAATGTAATTTTCTTTATTGTGGCATGAATATTCAAATCTGAAAGATTCAAGATAAAAGTTTAATATTGACATAAGAATAATAATACTTCAAGCATACTAATAAAGCAATCATGTCTTCTCAAAATAACATGGCCAGAGAAAGTTATCCCTACAAAATCATATATTCTGGCTATGCTCTATCTTCATCACACAAAAATATTTAAATCATGCACAACCCCGATGACAAGCCAAGCAATTGTTTCATACTTTTGATGTTCTCAAACTTTTTCAATCTTCACGCAATACATGAGCGTGAGCGATGGACATAGCACTATAGCTGGAATATAATGGTGGTTGTGGAGAAGACAAAAAAGAGGAGAAGATAGTCTCACATCAACTAGGCGTAGCAACGGGCTATGGAGATGCCCATCAATAGATTTCAATGTGAGTGAGTAGGGATTGCCATGCAACGGATGCACTAGAGCTATAAGTGTATGAAAGCTCAAAAAGAAACTAAGTGGATGTGCATCCAACTTGCTTGCTCACAAAGACCTAGGGCATTTTGAGGAATCCCATCATTGAAATATACAAGCCAAGTTCTATAATGAAAAATTACCACTACTATATGAAAGTGACAAAATAGGAGACTCTCTATCATGAAGATCATGGTGCTACTTTGAAGCACAAGTGTGGAGAAAGGATAGTAGCATTGCCCCTTCTCTCTTTTTCTCCTTGTTTTTTGTTTGGGCCTTTTTCTCTTTTTTATGGCCTCTTTTCTTTCGTCCGGAATCTCATCCCGACTTGTGGGGGAATCATAGTCTCCATCATCCTTTTATTTACTTACAACTCAAAAATTAAAGCTCAATACTTAGAACAAAATATGATTTTATGTGAATGCCTCCGGCGGTGTACCGGGATGTGCAATGAATCAAGAGTGACATGTATGAAATTATGAATGGTGGCTTTGCCACAAATACGATGTCAACTACATGATCATGCAAAGCAATATGACAATGATGGAGCGTGTCATAATAAAGGGAACGGTGGAAATTTGCATGGCAATATATCTCGGAATGGCTATGGAAACACCATAATAGGTAGGTATGGTGGCTGTTTGGAGAAGGTATATGGTGGGTTTATGGTACCGGCAAAAGTTGCGCGGTACTAGAGAGGCTAGCAATGGTGGAAGGGTGAGAGTGCGTATAATCCATGGACTCAACATTACTCATAAAGAACTCACATACTTATTGCAAAAATCTATTAGTTATTGAAACAAAGTACTACGTGCATGCTCCTAGGGGGATAGATTGGTAGGAAAAGACCATCGATCATCCCCGACCGCCACTCATAAGGAAGACAAACAATAAATAAATCATGCTCCGACTTCATCACATAACGGTTCACCATACGTGCATGCTACGGGAATCACAAACTTTAACACAAGTATCTCTAAAATTCACAACTACTCAACTAGCATGACTCTAATATTACCATCTTCATATCTCAAAACAATCATCAAGTATCAAACTTCTCATAGTATTCAATGCACTTTATATGAAAGTTTTTATTATACCCATCTTGGATGCCTATCATATTAGGACTAATTTCATAACCAAAGCAAATTACCATGCTGTTCTAAAAGACTCTCAAAATAATATAAGTGAAGCATGAGAGATCAATAATTTCTATAAAATAAAACTACCATCGTGCTCTAAAAGATATAAGTGAAGCACTAGAGCAAAATTATCTAGCTCAAAAGATATAAGTGAAGCACATAGAGTATTCTAATAAATTCTGATTCATGTCTGTCTCTCCCAAAAGGTGTGTGTAGAAAGTATGATTGTGGTAAACTAAAAATCAAAGACTTAAATCATACAAGACGCTCCAAGCAAAACACATATCATGTGGTGAATAAAAATATAGTCTCAAGTAAAGTTACCGATAGACGAAGACGAAAGAGGGGATGCCTTCCGGGGCATCCCCAAGCTTAGGCTTTTGGTTGTCCTTGAATTTTACCTTGGGGTGCATTGGGAATCCCAAAGCTTAGTATCTTACCACTCCTTGTTCCAAAATCCATCAAATCTTTACCCAAAAACTTGAAAACTTCACAACAAAAAACTCAATAGAAAATCTCATTAAGTCCGTTAGTATAAGAAAACAAACCACCACTTTAAGGTACTGTAATGAACTCATTCTTTATTTATACTAGTAGAGTGCCTGTGCGTTGCCACGGGCTCTTGAAAAGTTTACAAGACTTACATGTTAAATTGGTCTTACACCATCGTGTAAGAACATATCATCTTTCAAAAGGCAATCCAAATCGTCGGTTGATAACAAGGCATCTCCAATGTCCACAAACAAGGTTTTCTTGGGGGTAGACATGATTGATTTGATGACTAAAATATCTCTATGGGTACAAACATAGTCTGTCGACATCATAAAAAAGTGAGCCAACTTAGACAACAAAATGAGCCAAATTAGCTGAATACAGAAAGAAATTTCACAAAGAAAATATTGATAATAACATTGAAAAAATAACTTGTGTGTTGGGGATATAAATATTGAGTATAAACCGCCTAGGAGGGGCCGGATTATACTCATAGTGAGTTGTTACTGTCATAGCCCACGAGGAAAAGGAGTACGGCGCTTTATGAAGGAGAGCTAACAAGAGGGCCCAAGGCCCAAAGGCGGATTATGATCCATAGGAATAAACTGCCATAAGATGTGTAACTTGTGTTGTAAAATAAGAAAAGGTAGAAACCGAGTTGGACACACTTATGATCCGGCCGGGACTCTGTAAACCGCCGGGCGTCAACCTTTGTATATAAAGGGATGACCTGGCGGCGATTTAGGTACAGGAAACAACAGATCGAGAGCCAGGCAAAGCGGATTCGCTCCCTGGTCATCAAAACCCTAGCAATTCCACCACAACTGGATTATGCTTTTACCTTCACCGCAAGGGGCCAAACCAGTATAAACTCCTTGCATCATTTGTCCCGCTTTAACCCCTTTAAGCTAACATGTCACGATGGCTCCACGACTAAGTCCTCATGCTAGGACATCTGCCGTGACAAAACCACGACAGTTGGCGCCCACTATGGGGCTATCGCACAATGGTTTCAAGTTCTTAGACGGAAGCTTTGAAGGGCTCAAGGGTTACGTTGTGGGCCGGATGACCAAGAGTCGTCGCGGCAAGCTCTACATCGATGACGCAGGATGGGGCCCTGAGGCCGGCTCAATTGAGTACGGGTATCGGGTCCCCTTCGGCGGTATTCACGTCTTCATTGGCAAGATCGGTGAACCGGGCCCTGAGTCGGATATATGCATCGACATCGTCGAAATGGCTCAGCGTGCAAGACCCGCCCAGGTTCAGCCTGCCATGAAGCACGCCTTCGTGGGAGTCGTCCATGGAGCGGAATCTGAGGATAGATCGGTATCTGGTGGTGAAACCGTTGTTTACTCTGATGACGAATCATCTACCGGAGAGACTGGGTCATTGTACCAACTGTAAGATGGCCGGTTTGGGGGCCGTTCCGATGGCGACAGTATTCTGGACCCCTTTGATCCGCCGAGCCGAGTTGCGATCTTCATGGCCGGTACACAGTCAGCATAACATTCTTCAACCGCAGCAACAATGATCTCTAGTTTAGCAGCAGCGACAACAGCTGGGGCTGGAGGCCCTGCGCAACCACCGGCTCAGGTTTTGTCCAATTTATTCGACGCTTTGGCAACACTGTTGGCGACTGAAGTTACCCCAGCGAATCAGGATCAGCATAACACAGAAGTCGCGAAGGTGAAGGATCAGATAGCTCAAGCCAAGGTAGACCTGGCAGCCGAGAACACCAGGATGGCTGCGGAGCTGGCCGAGTTGGATGCATAGGCTTATCGGCTTATGTTGGATCAGAACACATCAAATGATGTAATGAGGAGAAGGTACCGGTCCCACCTGCCTCTGAATTATGAGCCAAGGAATCTCTTTAACACGCCAGGAGCAGGAACCAGTAACCAGCGAGTGGTAAACCGGGTAGAAGCACCTGGAATGGGGGCGCTGGTTCAGCCGCGCACAATGGATCTGCCTCGTCCGAATATCACGCTGCAGCACGTGTCAATGCCTCCGGGTCATTACTCCAACCCCTTGGATAACATAGTCGCCGCCGCTTCACGATTAGCGTCCCTCCCGGTCGAAGGCGAGTCCCCTGTAGCAGTTGAGACACGATGGGCTAGGGGACTCCTTCAGACAGCTTTGACTCAGCAGCAGCCTTATTCGTACAGTCGCGAGAGGATTCATTCCACCCCCCGCCCAAGCCGGAGTTACAGCAGGCATATTGATGAACCGGCTGTGTCAAGCAGTGTGCGGAACCATAACCCGCCTCGAGGGCATAACCCGGCGGGCGGCGGTGCTAATGCTCAGGACATGGTGGATCATGGTAGAGCATGTCGAGAAGCCTGGTTAACAACACAGTACGCGGCCCGTCAGCTTACTCCGGTCCGTCCAACTACTTCAGTGGAACTAGGTGTTGGTTTCAGCTCTTTGGGGGTGCCGTGTCTCACCCTGGCTTTATGTAACGTGCGGCTGACCAAGGATTTCAAAGGTCCTCATAAGGTGCCCAATTACACTGCCGATTTACCCCCTGAGTCATGGGTTGAGAGCTATGAGATGGCGATGGAGATGCTGGATGTGGATGATGCAGCATGTGCTAAATACTTCACCATGATGTTGGAAGGAACAACTCGTACTTGGCTGAAAAGTTTACCAGCTAACTCCATTGGATCCTGGGCCGAGTTAAAGGCCCGATTTATCCAGAATTTCAAGGATACATGCAAGCAGACCATGTCAATTGTGGACTTAGCCGCATCTGTCCAAGAAGAAGGTGAATCAACAACCCATTGGGTGCGTTGGGTCTAAGCGATTCTGCATTCATTGGACCGCATCAATGCTGATACAACAGTTTTGACATTGGAAGGCAATTGCCGGTTCATGCCTCTGAAGCTGAAGTTAGGGTGACTCAAGCGTCACTGCGGTGACATGGGGACACTTACGACAGCTCTGGTTAAGTATGCCGACTCTGATAGTACCAAGGATCCCAAGTCTGACGATGAAAAGCCGGGGAAGGGAAAAAAGAGTAGCAACACCAAAGGGCAACGACATAACCTGGCGGGCCATGGAACCGACGGTAAGCGTAAAGCGGACAACAGGTTGGATTTTTTGGCTAACACCAAAACGCAGAATAAGGGTCAGCGTCGTAAGGGTAAACCGCCCCCGCGGAGTGTAGGATCAGGTATCAATCTTGAGTACCTGTTAAATCAGCCTTGCCTAAGATACTGGACGCGAGAAAGGCCAGCTACGCACCTCTGGAAGGATTGCTTTATTATGAGGGAGTTCAAAAACTCAAATCTTTTCCAAGATGGTCATGGACCGGGAGGCGGTTCGGGACCCGGTTCTCATGGGCCAGGTTATGGTGGAGGCAGTTTTGGCTTAGGACTTCAATCCAATCAAGGCAATCATGGCAACCAAGGGGGTTATGGCCAACAACACTCTCAAGGGAGTCAACATCAGCAACAATCGGGTTATCAGAGCAACCCGAAGCTGTTGAATAGTGGGCAATATCATGTTTTCACCACTAGCCTATGCAGGCGCGATCAGAAGCTTCATAAGAGGGCAGTAAACTCTGTTGAACCGGTAGTGCCCCGTTACTTGCGCTGGTCTGAACAACCCATTTTGTGGAGTCGAGAGGATCATCCACCCCGGGTTGATAATCCGGGTCATCTGGCATTGGTGGTGGCGCCTCAAGTTGGGGGGTATAAGTTCACCAAGGTGCTCATGCATGGAGGGAGCAGTATCAATATCCTTTATTATGAAACCTTCCATCGCATGGGGTTGACAGATAAAAATCTTAAACCATCGAATACTGTTTTCCATGGTGTGGTGCGTGGTAAATCAGCATACCCAGTTTGTAAGATAGCTCTGGAGGTTACTTTTGGAGATGATCATGATTCAAGATCAAAGACATTGACTTTTGAAGTGGTGAAAATCAAGAGCCCTTATCATGCCCTGTTCGGACGGCCGGCTTATGCTAAGTTCATGGCAAGGCCCTGCTATGTTTATCTGCAGCTCAAGATGCCGGGTCATAAGGGGACCATCACGGTACATGGGAGTTGTAAGATAACTTTGGAGTGTGAAGAAGGTGATGTGGCTTATGCTGAGTCGGTTTGTGCGACAGAGGAGTTGAAGTTCTATAAGGACAATGTTGATCCGGCGGATATGACATCTTTGAAAAAGCCAACGACAGAGCATGACCCGGCTTTGAAGTTTAAATCGGCTGATGAGACCAAGTTGGTTGATTTTGTTCCTGGTGATTCATCCAAGCAGTTTAGCATCAGCGCTAACCTGGATCCGAAATAGGAAGGCGCGCTCATCGAGTTCATCCGTGAGAACCGGGACATCTTTGCATGGAAACCTTCTCACATGCCAGGTGTACCGAGGGAAATCGCTGAGCACACTCTTAATATCGATCCCAAATTTAAACCGGTCAAGCAGTTTCTCCGCCGCTTCAATGAAGAACGGCGCAAGGCCATTGGTGAGGAGGTAGCCCGACTCTTAGCAGCAGGGTTTATTGTGGAGGATTTTCACCCTGAGTGGTTAGCTAACCCGGTGCAAGTACTTAAGAAGAACGACACTTGGCGTATGTGTGTGGACTACACAGATTTGAACAAGGCTTGTCCAGCTGACCCCTTTGCTCTCCCTCGTATTGATGAAATCATTGATGCTACGGCGGGTTGTGAGCGTTTGAGCTTTCTGGATGCTTATTCAGGTTATCATCAGATCAAAATGGCAGTTAAGGACCAGGAGAAGACAGCTTTTATAACTCCTTTTGGAGCTTCTGCTATGTGTCTATGCCTTTTGGGCTTAAGAGTGCCCAGGCAACTTATCAGCGCTGTGTGCAGAATTGTCTTCGTAATCAGATTGGGCACAATGTTCATGCATATGTGGATAATATTGTGGTGAAGTCTAGAAAGGAGGAGACGTTGATAGATGACTTGAAGGAAACTTTTGATAATCTCTGGGTCTATAAGATGATGCTTAACCCGGCCAAGTGTGTTTTTGGTGTACCGGCAGGCAAGCTCTTGGGTTTTCTGGTGTCTAACAGGAGCATTGAAGCTAATCCAGAAAAGATTAAAGCTATTACGTCTCTGGCTAAACCAGCATGTATTAATGATGTTCAACTTCTGGCGGGTGTATTGCAGCGTTGAGCCAGTTTATCAGCCGATTGGGAAAAAGCCATCCCTCTATATCAAATGATGAAAAAGACAGACAATTTTGTCTGGAGTGATGCTGCTAATGCGGAGTTTGAGGACTTGAAGAAACAGTTAGCTGAGCCACCTGTCCTTGCTGCTTCGGTCGATAAAGAGTCGCTGGTGTTATACGTGGCAGCCAATGCCCGAGCTGTTAGTGTTGCCATTATGGTAGAACATAAAGAGGTTGGAAAAGAGTATCCGGTTCAAAGGCCGGTTTATTATATCAGTGAGGTGCTTATTGAGTCTAAGCAGAGGTACCCACATTGGCAGAAGCTGGTGTATGGAGTTTTTATGGCAAGTCGGAAGCTCAAGCAGTATTTTCAGGGTCATCCCATCACTGTGGTCAGTTTTGCCCCTTTGGGAGACATAATCCAAAACAGGGAAGCAACTGGCCGGGTTGCCAAATGGGCCATCGAGCTTGGACCTGACGGGTTAAAGTATATGCCTCGCACGGCAATCAAGTCCCAAGCGCTTGTGGATTTCATCAATGACTAGATAGAGTTGCAGGCGACGGAAGAAAAGTCGGGTAACACTTATTGGACTATTCATTTTAATGGGCCCGGGCAATTGGAGGGCTCGGGGCTGGAGTCGTGTTAACTTCCCCGCGAGGTGATAAGTTTTGTTATGTTCTCCGTTTAATGTTCCCTTGCACTAACAATGCAGCTGAATATGAGGCCTTACTCCATGGTCTTCGAATGGCTAAGGAGATGAATTTAAGCCGGGTTAAGTGCTTTGGTGACTCAGACCTGGTAGCTCAACAAGTGTCTGGTACATGGGATTCCAAGGATCCGTTCATGGCGGCGTATCGACGAGAAGTGGACATAGTGGCTAGTCATTTCAAGGGTTATCAGGTTGACCATGTGGACCGGTGAAAGAACAAAGCGACGGACGCTTTAAGCCGTTTGGGCTCTCAATGTAAACCGGTGCCACCCAATGTTTTCATGGATGCTTTGCATAACCCGTCAGTCAAGCTACCTACAGAGGAGGATTTGGCTATTCCTGACCCGGAGGCTCAGTTGGTGGCGGCTCTTCACGTTATCCCAGATTGGACAGTCCCATATTTGGCGTATATGAACCGGGGCGAGTTACGGGAGGATGAAACTTTGGCCAGGCAGATAATCTAGCGATCCAAGTCAATGACCATTGCCAACGGAGAATTGCATCATTGCAGCGTAACAGGGGCGTTTCAGCGTTGCGTATCTCTTGAAGAAGGCTGTGAGATTTTGCGTGAGATCCACGAAGGAGATTGTGGTCACCACACCGGTTCAAAGTCCATGGTAGCTAAGGCTTTTCGTCACAGCTTCTATTGGCTGACGGCTCATGCTTATGCTAAGGATCTGGTAAAAAGGTGTGATGGTTGTCAGAAGTTTTCACGTCGAGCTCATGTTCCGACTCAGGAATTGAGGATGATTCCAATCACTTGGTTGTTTGCAACTTGGGGGCTGAATATGGTTGGCCCCTTTAAGAGGTCCAAGGATAAGAAGACCCACCTTCTGGTGGCGGTTGATAAGTTCACTAAGTGAGTAGAGGCCGAGCCAGTCAGTAAGTGTGATGCAGCCACGGTGGTTCAATTCATCGAGAAGGTGATTTTCCGGTTTGGTTTTCCACACAGCATCATAACTGATAATGGTACTAATCTATCCAAGGGTGCTATGGAAGAATTTTGTCAACGTGAGCACATCCGGCTTGACGTGTCATCAATGGCTCACCCCCAATCTAATGGTCAGGCGGAGAGAGCCAATCAAGAGATCCTGCGAGGCATCAGGCCCCGGCTTATTGTTCCTTTATGACGGATGCCGGGTTGTTGGGTAGAGGAGTAACCTTCCGTGTTATGGAGCATCAATACCACGCCCAACAGATCTACGGGTTATACACCTTTCTTCATGGTTTACAGAGCAGAGGCAGTTCTCCCTAGTGACATCCGTCATGATTCACCCCGTGTGGCGGCTTATGTTGAAGCTGACAATGAGAAAGCACGCCAGGAAGCAATTGACCTGTTAGATGAGGAGCGTGATATTGCAGTGGCTCGTTCGTGTCTTACCAGCAAGATCTGCGTCGTTATCACAGTCGTCGGGTTAAGGACCCTTTGTGGATCCTTATCGATGTTTCAAGAAGGGGATCTGGTGCTCCGGCTCATCCAGGATCAGACTGATATGCACAAGTTATCCCCACCTTGGGAAGGACCCTTTGTGGTCAGCAAGAATCTGCACAACGGGTCATACTACCTTATCGATGTTTGAGAGCACAAAGACTCACGTAAATCGGAGGAGGAGACCCATTGGCCGTGGAATATCACTCATCTTCGGTCTTACTACACCTGAGCCATAGGCTCCTCTTATGTACATATTTTTGACAATGTATATATTATGATGATCAATATAATAAACATGCATCCCTGCTAAAGTGGGGCCTCTTCCGTTCTTCCTTAAAAAGTTTTTGGTTACATGGGGGTTTCTGTTTATAAGGCGGAGTTCTGATTACCCACTGATCCGGCTCATAAGCCACACATAAAAAAACTTGGGGGCTTGCTACCCAAAAGTCAAAAGGAGCCAAAGAGCGTCTGTTGCAAAGCACAACTCAAACATAGGCACCCATTGAGCACAACACAAAATATTACTTGGGGGCTCTTTGCTTCTACAAGAGCAAAGAGTCTATAACCTTGTAATAGGCTATAAAAGCCAGGCTTGGAAGCCAGGTGTATTCACCTAAAACCCCGGGTTATCCTGCCTTTTTAAGTAAGCCACTCCGTCCAGGTAATCCTGGTAAGACCCGTCGAACGTTTAACAAGTCAATCTTATAAAGACCCTGAACTTGTCATAAATAAAATGACAATTGGTTGATGTGAGGTCCATCATATAAGGCTTTGTAAAATGGTTTAACTCAGTGGCCTGGCAGACCATGAAAAGCCTCGCCTTTTTGCAGTTTTTCTTCTGAAATCTTTCTTTTAGCAGTTTATTTTGATGAGGTTTATACTAATCCAGTGTTTACTTACCCGGCCTGTCTGTTGACTATAAGTCGGCCGAGCAAACTGAAAATATTGTTGGTGTTTATTGACCCGGCTTCGCTGTCGATTATAAATCGTCAACATACACTCATCTATAATCCGGTGTTCATTGACCCGGTCTGGCTTTCGACTACAAGTCACCCGTATGATATACGGGTAATCCAGTGTTTATTACAACCCGGTACAACTTTACTATAAATTGGCACAACGTGAAGGGGTTGCCAGTACTAAAGGTCTGGGTTATCACCCTTACAACAAAAAGTTGGTAAACCAATGATGTGATTCAATGTCATAGGTATGATATATTTCATATTTGATTATTCCTAAGTACAACCTTGGTTATAGACCCGGGTTATATGTTGGGCATTATGACCCGTCCGGCAGTAAACCACCAGGACACTTTACACTTGTTTTATGTAGAAACAGGTTGAATAAAGCGGCTAAGGATCATAAGCAGACATGGCATAATCATGACGGATTAACAATGTCATGCAAAGTTAATATGCACGATGGCATAGCAGACCAAGTATTTAAACTAGCCTATTACAAGGCGCTTTGATGCCCAAAAGGATAATTGTTTTCAACAAGTATTTGCAGTATGCAGAAGGCTAAACCGGCCTCCGGATCATGACTCTTCGTCGGGCTGCCTTGACGGTTGTGGATCATCTTGCGCCAGTTCATCCTCCTCTCCACCCAGTGGCTGGAAGTCAATGGTTGCCCAGTCGATTCCAATTAGGGCCTTGAATATAGTTTCGTCGCTTATAAGAGTGGAGGGGTCAACATCAGGGGCATAGGTATGCTTACGGATTGGCGGGATAAGATTTTCCACATCATGAGTTGGCGCATTAACCCAGTTGTTGTCGGCGTCATAAATTGACTGGTAATGAGAAAGATCTGTTTCTTCAGCCAATTTGCTTGCTAATGGGCGTAGTTCCTTCGTCAAAGCTCGGAGATCATCATTGTTAAAATCTGACCCGTCCTCCTTTATGCTCGGATAGCCACCTCCTACATCAGTCGGGTCAAGATCTGGTATCCATGCTTTAGCCCGGATTAGTGCAGTTAGAGCATCTGCCCTTGCAGATGATCTTTTTAACTCCTCAAACCGGGTAGGCATCATTGACAGCTTCTCTAATGTGTCCTTGATCAAGGTTGGGGCGGTTTGTTATGAGAGGCAGTACAAATGATCCGTTGTGCGACGGTATATAATTGCTCTATAAGAGTATAGGCAGCCTTCAATTTCTTCTACATATCAGAGCCCAGATGGGTAATGCGAGATCGTGCATCATTACACACGTCAATAAACCGGCAATTCATAGGATAATACATGTTAACAGCTGATAATAAGGTCACTTACCGAACACAACAGTGGTCATGGCATTGGTTTGCCGCTTCAAGCCAGTCAGTTCTTCTGCTACCGGATTAAGAGCTGTTGCAGCATCCTCTGCCCGCTTTAGCAGAGTTGCTTTTTCAGCGTCCCACCCTACCCGTTCACTTTTAAAGCTTTCCTTCAGTTGTTCCATGGCTGTTAAAGCTCTAGTCAGCTCTTCTTTAGCCTTGGAAGTTTCTGCTTGCTGGGACTTGATATTTTCTTGAAGGTTGGCGATTTGAGATTCCTTTTTGCTCAGATCAGCCTACAAGAGACATTTAATGAGTTGGTAGTGCATATTTGAAGTCCCAAGCACATAACAAGTTATACATTTGGCACTTGGGGCCTAATGCATCTTACTTCTTATCAACAGACATTTTAAGTCCCAAGCACATAACAAGTTATACACTTGGCACTTGGGGGCTAATGCATATTTGCTTAAGTCAGGGTTATGGATTTTTTTTCTTCATCAATCGGATTACAAAGATAATTATCAAGAATTTTAGAAGCTTCATGACAGAAAGGTACCGATTCATCCTAAAGGTATAAACAGGTCCCTGGGGGCTACGCAAGCAAAGTTAAATATTGTTCTGCTACAAGTCCCAGTTCACATCTTACATTCTTAAAAAGTTTCTCCCCATTACTTCTAATTCCCTTAACATGCACACTGTCCACACCACCTTCATGCCACATCAGTTTCACGGCCCACAAAGATCACCACAGTGCCATGTCAGCATTTTCTTCTTCCAATTAACATACCAGCCCAAAAGGTTCATTATCTACTAGAAGACGAACGACCTCGCTCTCCCCGGCTATCCGCATCCCTGTCCCTTCCCATTCTCTCGCCCCTCCACTTGATCTTCTTCAACACGATGCTCCCCTGTCTCTGTAGCCCACCCAACCATGGAGTACATCCTTACCATGTAGGATCGAAGCAATATCATGCTTGCTGACCGCCATCATTCAAGATCCAAGAAGCAGCTTATGCAGACTAGGTGATATTTACCTCATACCGCTCCTTCATTATGCCCACTAAACCGGCTCCATAGTCAGGGCTCAGATGATCAACAAACACAACTATCTCGCCATCCTTGGGTGTAGGAGGATTTTCTGGACTGGGGGCTCGCCAGTGGATTTCACTCTATTTTGGTAAAGCGCCAGTTATAACACATCCTTTCAGATCTTCTTCCGTAATCCGGGATGGAACCCAGTTACAAGCATAAAATGTCTTGGCCATTTCTTAGACAACCTAAAGGAAGGTTTGTGCCGATTTAAGATTCATGGTTGACAAGCATAAAGCGTTGCAGGTTAAGAGATAAAGGGTATTCAGGCATGCAAAATTGTCAAACCGGAGGTTGATGCTATTATAAATGATAAAGCGACTGGCGGTTTACGAGGGGACTAATGGTACCTAGCGGGTTATCATGGTCTAAGGTTAAACCACCTACATTGGTATGGAAGGTACAGATCTGAAGTAGCTAAGTAAGGGGAAAACAGGTTTCACAAGTTGGCATTACAATTTTGGATCTACAGCATGTCAGCAAATCAAAATATATTCAGACATAAAATACAGGTGCCTGAGAAGTTTATCAAGATCCAAATGAGATTTTTCTATACAGAGAAGATGCGCCGATGATGAAAAAGGGGACTATAACTATGACTGCACAGGAAAATATCAGATTTGAATTCGCCATTTACGCTACGGAGAAGAACAGGGAAGAACAGCACTGAGCTTTGATGAACTCGCAGAAACCCTAACGGGATCTATGGGAAGGGCAAAGAAAAACTCACTAGGGCTGTTGGAAGCGGAGGCGTGCAGACGAGAATCTGATCGAACCAGGTTGATGCAGCGGCCATTGTTGGAGCAGAGGCGAAGGTCGACGGTGGTGGCAGTGCTCGAGTACTGAGGCGACACGAGGAAGACGACGAGACGAAGAGGCACGAGGGGAAAAGTGAAAAATACCCTCAGCCCTATTTATAAGGGGAAGGGATAAGTGTCAGGCGCGAGAATTTAGGAGGTCGAAAAATGGATATGCAGACATGCGGACGCCTCGATTTTTGGAGATTCATTAAGGGAGATACATTAAAAGATTTGGGTTCTGTGCAAAGTTAATAGAGGATGACGTCACGGTGGGCTATCATGGTCTTGGAAGATGACGTCACGGTGGTTTACAATATTTTTGTGAAGATATTGAAGAAGGAATTTTTCTAAGTGCTGAAGATTGACATGAACAGGTTCAAATCAATCTGGGGCCTAATGTTGGGGATATAACTATTGAGTATAAACCGCCCAGGAGGGGCCGGATTATACTCATAGTGAGTTGTTCCTATCATAGCCCACGAGGACAAGGAGTACGACGCTTTACAAAGGAGAGCTAACAAGAGGTCCCAAGGCCCAAAGGCGGATTATGATCCATAGGAATAAACCGCCATAAGATGCGTAACTTGTGTTGTAAGATAAGAAAAGGTAGAAACCGAGCCGGACACGCTTATGATCCAGCCGGGACTTTGTAAACCGCCGGGTGTCAACCTTTGTATATAAAGGGACGACCCAATGGTGGTTTAGGGACAAGAAACAACAGATCGAGAGCCAGGCAAAGCGGATTCCCTCACTGGTCATCGAAACCCTAGCAATTCCACCACAACTGGATTAGGCTTTTACCTTCACCGCAAGGGGCCGAACCAGTATAAACTCCTTGCGTCCTTTGTCCCGCTTTAACCCCTTTACGCTAACCCGTCGAGATGGCTCCATGACTAAGTCCTCACGCTAGGACATCTGCCGTGACAAAACCACGATATTGTGCGATAACATTTAAATTGGCATCCTTTTTTGGTGTGTTATGAGATATCACCGCTTCGACATCATTATGTTGTAAAAAACTCGGTGAATTTATGGTCCTTTCAACAACTTCGCATCGGAACCCTCAATGTATTCTTTTTGTGCATCTCCAAAGTCCATATCCATGTCTCCTATATTCTCAAAAAACAATAATATAGAAAAAATATACCTTTCGTATTTTCATGTATAATATACATGCAGAGGAAGGTTAGCTATATGCACCTCTTCTTGTGGTGTTTCAGTGCGGTCTGTCATCGTTACATCAGTGCATATGTCGGAACCCATCACTTTGTATCTACGATGAAATATATGTGATGAAATATAAATGATATTTTCTACTTGCGTAATATAATCATATATAATATCTGAAAAAAATAAAAGTGAAACTAACACAACTATTTTCTCTATAAGAAACATATTTGACATTATTAGGAAAATATGTTGATTAAATAATTGTACTAACACAAAATTCGGGGAAAACAACAATTTGTAATGTTCATATATAAGTAAATAGTCATATGAAAAACATGCAAACAAACCTTCTTCAACCAAGTATATTTGTTTTTTCTCTCAATTTTATTGTGATACCCTTAGTATATGAAAGGTAAGTATAAAAAATATTTTTTTATGAACCATATTTAGTATATATATATACACTTTATTATTGTTGTGAGGTATGTATAATTTTAATATCTATGTTTTTTTATCATAAATTCTGACACATGCGAGTCTAGCATTTCTATCGTTGAGCAAAATTTGCACACAAGGCCAAAATTAGCTATCCACCACGGCCCAACCAGCACCCAAACTTAGCCCCCTAAAAAACAATTATAAAAGAAATTACCTTACCACAGTATTGTTTTTTGAGGTATTGCAGTATAACTAGACAAATGTGCCGGCCCGACACGGCACGGACCGGCCAGGATTACACGGGCCAGGCACGGCCCTTCCCGGCCAAGCACGCGTGTTGGCCTCCCGGCCCCAGGCACGGCAAAGTTGCCTCATGGGCCGGCTCGATGGCCCACCTGGTACGCTGTCCTCTGGGCTCACTTTCGAGCCCTCGCCTTTTCCCCTCTCCCCGCCGCATCCCAACCCTAACCCCACTCACTCACCATTGGTGTTTACTACACAACCTTCTTCTTGTAGACGTTGTTGGGCCTCCAAGTGCATAGGTTTGTAGGACAGTAGCAAATTTCCCTCAACTGGATGACCTAAGGTTTATCAATCCGTGGGAGGCGTAGGATGAAGATGGTCTCTCTCAAACAACCCTGCAACCAAATAGCAAAGAGTCTCTTGTGTCCCCAACACACCCAATACAATGGTAAATTGTATAGGTGCACTAGTTCGGTGAAGAGATGGTGATACAAGTGCAATATGGATGGTAGATATAGGTTTTTATAATCTGAAAATATAAAAACAGCAAGGTAATAATGATAAAAGTGAGCACAAACGGTATTGCAATGCGTATAAACAAGGCCTAGGGTTCATACTTTCACTAGTGCAAGTTCTCTCTACAATAATAACATAATTGGATCATATAACTATCCCTCAACATGCAACAAAGAGTCACTCCAAAGTCACTAATAGCGGAGAACAAAAGAAGAGATTATTGTAGGGTACAAAACCACCTCAAAGTTATTCTTTCTGATCGATCTATTCAAGAGTCTGTAGTAAAATAACACGAAGCTATTCTTTCCGTTCAATCTATCTTATAGTTCATACTAGAATAACACCTTAAGACACAAATCAACCAAAACCCTAATGTCACCTAGATACTCCAATGTCACCTCAAGTATCCGTGGGTATGGTTATACGATATGCATCACACAATCTCATCTATTCAACCAACACAAAGAACTTCAAAGAGTGCCCCAAAGTTTCTACCGGAGAGTCAAGACGAAAACGTGTGCCAACCCCTATGCATAAGTTCACGAGGTCACGGAACTCGCAAGTTGATCACAAAAACATACATCAAGCGGATCACGTGATATCCCATTGTCACCACAGATAAGCACATGCAAGACATACATCAAGTGTTCTCAAATCCTTAAAGACTCAATCCGATAAGATAACTTCAAAGGGGAAACTCAATCAATTACAAGAGAGTAGAGGGGGAGAAAAATCATAAGATCCAACTATAATAGCAAAGCTCGCGATACTTCAAGATCGTGCCGAATCAAGAACACGAGAGAGAGAGAGAGAGATCAAACACATAGCTACTGGTACATACCCTCAGCCCCGAGGGTGAACTACTCCCTCCTTGTCATGGAGAGCGCTGGGATGATGATGCTGGCCACCGGAGAGGGATCCCCCCCTCCGGCAGGGTGCCAGAACGGGTCTATATTGGTTTTCAGTGGCTATAGAGGCTTGTGGCGGCGGAATTCCCGATCTAGGTTATGTTCTGGAAGTTTGGATATATATATATAAGAGGTGTTGGCGTCGGGAACAAGTCAGGGGGGTCGCCGAGGCGGCCACGAGGTAGGGGGGCTCTCCCATGGGGGTAGGGCACGCCCCCACCCTCATGGGTGCCTCGGGACTCTTTTGGCCCATCTCCGATACTCCGTGGGCTTCTTCTAGTCCAAAAATAATCTCCGTGAAATTTCATGTCAATTGGACTCCGTTTGGTTTTCCTTTTCTGCGATACTCAAAAACAAGGAAAAAACAGAAACTGGCACTGGGCTCTAGGTTAATAGGTTAGTCCCAAAAATCATATAAAATAGCATATAAAGGAATATAAAACATCCAAGGTTGATAATACAATAGCATGGAACAATCAATATTTATAGATGCGTTGGAGACGTATCAAGCATCCCCAAGCTTAATTCCTGCTCGTCCTCGAGTAGGTAAATGATAAAAGAAGAATTTTTGATGTGGAATGCTACCTAACATATTTATCAATGTAATCTTCTTTATTGTGGCAAGAATATTCATATCCATAAGATTCAAGACATAAGTTTAATATTGACATAAAAACAATAATATTTCAAGCATACTAACCAAGCAATTATGTCCTCTCAAAATAAAATAGCCAAAGAAAGCTCATCCCTACAAAATCATATAGTTTGGGCATGCTTCATTTTCATCACACAAAATGCTCTCATCATGCACAACCCCGATGAGAAGCCAAGCAATTGTTTCATACTTTAGTAACCTCAAACTTTTTTCAACTTTCACGCAATACATGAACGTGAGCCATGGACATATCACTTTGGGTGGAATAGAATATGATGATGGAGGTTGTGTGGAGAAGACAAAAAAGGAGAATGTCTCACATCGACGTAGCTAATCAACGGGCTATGGAGATGCCCATCAATTGATGTCAATGCGAGGAGTAGGGATTCCCATGCAACGGATGCACTAGAGCTATAAATGTATGAAAGCTCAACAAAAGAAACTAAGTGGGTGTGCATCCAACTTGCTTGCTCACGAAGACCTAGGGAATTTTGAGGAAGCCCATTGTTGGAATGTACAAGCCAAATTCTATAATGAAAAATTCCCACTTAGTATATGAAAGTGACAATATAAGAGACTCTCTATCATGAAGTTCATGGTGCTACTTTCAAGCACAAGTGTTGAAAAAGGATAGTGGCATTGTCCCTTTTATTACTTTTTTTATTTTTTTTATTTGGCCTTTCTTTTTTTCTTTTTTTTCTTCTTTTCTTTTCTTTTTTTTGGGACAATGCTCTATTAATGATGATCATCACACATCTATTTATTTACAACTCAAAGATTACAACTCGATACTAGAACAAAGTATGACTCTATATGAAAGCCTCTGGTGGTGTACCGAGAATGAATCAAGAGTGAAATGTATGAAATTATGCATGGTGGCTTTGCCACAAATATGATGTCAACTACATGATCATGCAAGGCAATATGACAATGATGAATCGTGTCATAATAAATGGAACGGTGGAAAGTTGCATGGCAATATATCTCGGAATGGCTATGGAAATGCCATAATAGGTAGGTATGGTGGCTCTTTTGAAGAAGATATAAAGAGGTTTATGTGTTATAGAGCATATCATATCATGGGGTTTGGATGCACCGGCGAAGTTTGCACCAATTCTCGAGGTGAGAAAGGGCAATGCATGGTACCGAAGAGGCTAGCAATGATGGAAGGGTGACAGTGTGTATAATCCATGGACTCAACATTAGTCATAAAGAACTCATATACTTATTGCAAAAATCTACAAGTCAGCAAAAACCAAGCATTACGCGCATGCTCCTAGGGGGATAGATTGGTAGGAAAAGACCATCGCTCGTCCCCGACCACCACTCATAAGGAAGACAATCAAAGAACACCTCATGTTTCAAATTTGTTACACAACGGTTACCATACGTGCATTCTACAGGACTTGCAAACCTCAACACAAGTATTTCTCAAATTCACAATTACTCAACTAGCATGACTCTAATATTATTATCTTCATATCTCAAAACAATCATCAAGTATCAAACTTCTCATAGTATTCAATGTACTCTATATGAAAGTTTTTATTATACCCATCTTGGATGCCTATCATATTAGGACTAATTTTATAACCCAAACAAATTACCATGCTGTTATAAAAGACTCTCAAAATAATATAAGTGGCATGAGATTTCATCTATTTCTATAAAATAAAACCACCGCCATGCTCTAAGAAGATATAAGTGAAGCACAGAGCAAACGACAAACTACTCCGAAAAATATATGTGAAGCTCAATGAGTAGTCGAATAATTATGCAACTATGTGAAGACTCTTTGACATTTAATAATTTCAGATCTTGGTATTTTATTCAAACAGCAAGCAAAACAAAATCAAATAAAATGACTCTCCAAGCAAAACACATATCATGTGGTGAATAAAAATATAGCTCCAAGTAAAGTTAACAATGAACGAAGACGAAAGAGGTGATGCCTTCCGGGGCATCCCCAAGCTTAGGCTTTTGGTTGTCCTTGAATATTACCTTGGGTTGCCTTGGGCATCCCCAAGATAAGTCTCTTGCCACTCCTTATTCCATAGTCCATCAAATCTTTACCCAAAACTTGAAAACTTCACAACACAAAACTTAACAGAAAACTCGTAAGCTCCGTTAGTATAAGAAAATAAATCACCACTTAGGTACTGTTGTGAAATCATTCTAAATTCATATTGGTGTAATATATACTGTATTCCAACTTCTCTATGGTTCATACCCTCCGATACTACTCATAGATTCATCAAAATAAGCAAACAACAAATATAAAACAGAATCTATCAAAAATAGGATAGTCTGTAGTAATTTCTATCATTCGAATACTTATGTCACTCCAAAAATTCTGAAATAAATTGGTGGATCTGAGGAATTTGTCTATTAATCATATTCAAAAAGAATCAACCTAAACGCACTCTCCAGTAAAAAATGGCAGCTAATCTCGTGAGTGCAAAAGTTTCTGTTTTTACATCAAGATTGCAAATACTTCACCCAAGTCTTCCCAAAAGTTCTATTTGGAACAAACACTAATTAAAACATAAAAACACATCTAAACAGAGGCTAGATGAATTATTTATTACTGAACAGGAGCAAAAAGCAAAGAACAAAAATAAAATTGGGTTGCCTCCCAACAAGCACTATCATTTAACGCCCTAGCTAGGCATGATGATTTTAATGATGCTCACATAAAAGATAAGAATTGAAACATAAAGAGAGCATCATGAAGAATATAACTAGCACATTAAATCCTAACCCACTTCCTAGCATAGGTATTTTGTGAGCAAACAACTTGTGGGAACAAGAATCAACTTGCATAGAAAGGTAAAACAAGCAAATCTTCAAGATTTTCAACACATAGAGAGGAAACTTGATATTATTGCAATTCCTACAAGCATATGTTCCTCCCTCATAATAATTACATGTAGGATCATAAGCAAATTCAACAATATAGCTATCACAAAATATATTTTGCACACGATCCACATGTATGCAAAGTTGACACTCTTCCAAAATAGTGGGATTAATATTAACTAAAGTCATGACCTCTCCAAACCCACTTTCATAATTACCACAATAAGATTCAACACCCTCCAAAATAGTGGGATCATTACTTCCTAAAGTTGACACTCTTTCAAACCCACTTTCATCAATATAATCATCATAAATAGGAGTCATGCTATCATCAAAATAAATTTTCTCATCAAAACTTGGGGAACAAAAAATATCATCTTCATCAAACATAGAATCCCCAAGCTTGTGGCTTTGCATATCATTAGCATCATGGATATTCAAAGAATTCATACTAACAACATTGCAATCATGCTCGTCATCCAAAGATTTAGTGCCAAGCATTTTAATGCATTCCTCTTCTAACACTTTGGCACAATTATCGGAATCCTTATTTTCACGAAAGACATTAAAAAGATGAAGCATATGAGGCAACCTTAATTCCATTTTTTTGTAGTTCTCTTTTATAGACTAAACTAGCGATAAAACAAGAAACTTAAAGATTCGATTGCAAGATCCAAAGATATACCTTCTAGAGCTAACCTCCCTAGCAACGGCGCCAGAAAAGAGCTTGATGTCTACTACACAACCTTCTTCTTGTAGACGTTGTTGGGCCTCCAAGTGCAGAGGTTTGTAGGACAGTAGAAAATTTCCCTCGAGTGGATGACCTAAGGTTTATCAATCTGTGGGAGGTGTAGGATGAAGATGATCTCTCTCAAACAACCCTGCAACCAAATAGCAAAGAGTCTCTTGTGTGCCCAACACACCCAATACAATGGTAAATCGTATAGGTGCACTAGTTCGGCGAAGAGATGGTGATACAAGTGCAATATGGTTGGTAGATATAGTTTTTTATAATATGAAAATATAAAAACACCAAGGTAACTAATGATAAAAGAGAGCACAAACGGTATTGCAATGCGTATAAACAAGGCCTAGGGTTCATACTTTCACTAGTGCAAGTTCTCTCAACAATAATAACATAATTGGATCATATAACTATCCCTCAACATGCAACAAAGAGTCACTCCAAAGTCACTAATAGCGAAGAACAAACAAAAAGATTATTGTAGGGTATGAAACCACCTCAAAGTTATTCTTTCTGATTGATCTATTTGAGAGTCCGTAATAAAATAACATCAAGCTATTCTTTCCGTTCAATCTATACTAGAGTTCATTCTAGAATAACACCTTAAGACACAAATCAACCAAAACCCTAATGTCACCTAGATACTCCAATGTCACCTCAAGTATCCGTGGGTATGGTTATACGATATGCATCACACAATCTCAGATTTATCTATTCAACCAACACAAAGAACTTCAAAGAGTGCCCCAAAGTTTTACCGGAGAGTGAAGACGAAAACGTGTACCAACCCCTATGCATAAGTTCACGAGGTCACGGAACTCGCAAGTTGATCACCAAAACATACATCAAGTGGATCATGTGATATCCCATTGCCACCACAGAAAAGCACATGCAAGACATACATCAAGTGTTCCTCAAATACTTAAAGACTCAATCCGATAAGATAACTTCAAAGGGAAAACTCAATCCATTACAAGAGAGTAGAGGGGGAGAAACATCATAAGATCCAACTATAATAGCAAAGCTCGCGATACATCAACATCGTGCCGAATCAAGAACACGAGAGAGAGAGAGAGAGATCAAACACATAGCTACTGGTACATACCCTCAGCCCCGAGGGTGAACTACTCCCTCCTCGTCATGGAGAGCGCCGGGATGATGAAGATGGCCACCGGAGAGGGATTCCCCCCCTCCGGCAGGGTGCCGGAACGGGTCTAGATTGATTTTCAATGGCTACAGAGGCTTGTGGCGGCGGAACTCCCGATCTAGGTTATGTTCTGGAAGTTTGGGTATATATAAGAGGTGTTGGCGTCAGGAACAAGTCAGGGGGGGTCTCCGAGGCGGCCACGAGGTAGGGGGCGCGCCCCCACCCTCATGGGTGCCTCGGGACTCTTCTGGCCCATCTTCGATACTCTGTGGGCATCTTCTGGTTCAAAAATAATCTCCGTGAATTCAGGTCAATTGGACTCCATTTGGTTTTCCTTTTCTGCGATACTCAAAAACAAGGAAAAAACAGAAACTGGCACTGGGCTCTAGGTTAATAGGTTAGTCCCAAAAATCATATAAAATAGCATATGAAGGAATATAAAACATCCAAGGTTGGTAATATAATAGCATGGAACAATAAAAATTTATAGATACGTTGGAGACGTATCAAACACTCCCCCCTCTACTTGCTAGTGAGCTGCTAGAGATGACTTGTTAGGCTTTGTGAGATTTTTCTCTATATACAGAAGTATGTGACATTTCTCTCATAGCAAACAACCGATTTTCCGTTGAAAGCAAACAACCGATCCTTCTCTTCTTACCTTAAAAAAGCAATTCACCCTCTCACTCATCGCACGATGCAATGGTCACACTCACATCTCAATTCCCCGGTGTGCTCTGCCCACCACGACTTCCAATTGTTGCCTCCCCTCGATGCCATATCATTTAGCTCCCACCTTGCTCTCAGCGCCACGCCCCCTTCTCTCCATGACATCGCCCACCCCCTCCTCTCCCCTCCACGACATCCCAGGCCGATCCCGGTGCCAAGGACTGCACACCATCGTACCCGAGGGTGACCACCACGACGACACAACCTGCTGCTCACCGCAACACTGCACCTTCTCCAACAACATATTCCTCTAGTGTCTATAGATGATGGATGCTGATTTGTAATTGCCAAAGAAACAACCGGTGTAGCTTCCTGTTTGACAGCATAGTAGTCAGAGAAATAACCTTGTATACCTAGTTCACATGGTCATGATGTCATCATTAAAATGGATTTCTTTTGCTATGATAATAAAATTAACCATAGTGGACTCTACAGTTCAGAAATAAGTGGTTAATTTGGCGCAAGATAGATAACATAATTCTGAAAAAAAGACTCCGTAATTTTTTCCAGACAAACCACAAAATAGTTTAGTTAGAGGAGATAGTAAATAAAACACCCCTTAAATTCTAGAATTGTTATAGAGGTGTCACAACTATGCTACTACTGCACAAATCTATGATTTTTTTGAAATTAAATTATCACATCTAAACTCAAAACATCGGGGCATCCTTAGTTCATACATTCAGAGCAATGCAAACCTCCTAATCGAACATGCTGGACCTATGTGCTAGAAACTTGTAAAAAAATTGTAAAGAAATAGCAGATTCATGAACCATACATGACCTGATTAAGCCCTAGTAAGGATAAATCAGTGTCTATATGAATGCAACGACGTACCTTTTATCTCTATGTCTTCTACGTAATCCAATTCATATGATACCCTTGGTTTTGAAATGAAGTACCACTTAGAAAGTGTCTTAGGGAAGAACAAGTTTGCCTCGGTTAGAAAAATACTATATCTACTGCACATCTTCATTAACCCTTGTTGGAGCAAGAGAACCCAAATTAAATTTGTTGACAAATGCACTGTTGATACAAAAAACCACCCATATACTTTAGTCTCTTGATAGCACTTGACCTTCCAATAAGACAATTATTGAGCATCCAGTAGAGTATGAAACTCCTAGTGCTGCCTCATCAACCTCACATGAAGTATCGACAACCAGCCGGTGATGTTAATGCCAATTGTAGCAGAAGTGTAACAAGGAATTATATAGTTACTTGCAACAAAAACCTAAGAAATATTAAATCAAGATATGAATTACAACACAACATTTGGAATAAAACATTGGTAAGATAATCATCATAAGAGCATGCCGATCAATACTATGTGATGACTAATTCGAATAGGCATGATATATTTCTACTATGTAAAGTGAAGATAGATATATTAAAATGCAATTGGAACTGAAGTATCTGAGAAAATAAGTGGATTCGATGTGTGTGGATGTACAAAGTGTAATAGAGATATTATAAGGCACACAATATCTGACAGCCTTGCCATGGCAGGCTTCCTCTTAACAAAAATAGAAGGGTGTATGCTAGTGACTCCAAATCATCCCTCCTACTGCCTGTACGACCTAAACAGGCATGGACGATGGCATATCTAATTGCTCCCCTGGGAAATGTCAAAAGGAAAAAAGTCAAATTTGTATCGTAATTATGTAGAGAAAAAGTAGTAAGAACAAACCTAAATATGTCTGGCCTCTGGTCATACTGAACATGCTTGTTGCATGATCCTCTTTTCCAGTTGGATGCTGCATAATTTTAATATCAAAAGAACCATGTGAAAAAGGTTAGCAGGGCATAAAATGCATCAACATTCTAACAAGTATGCCAATTGCTCTGAGCAAAGGGCATAGTGTTTTGAGAACACCAAATTGAATATCTTCATGTACGGATGAAACTACGTTATGTAATAGAATACTAAGCCAAAATTAATGATAAAAGCTTATTTTCTTGAGCATATCCAAGCTGACCAAGCAAAAAGTTTTCAGGTTTGACATCACCATGTACAAAGCTGGGAATAATAGTAGGAGCAGCAAGTGTTAACGCCACTGGGGAAAAATGGCAGCAAGTGTTAACATCAGTGAGTAAAAACTATGGAAAATGCAACTCAAAAACATCAAGTGGCTTTAAATTACCCTTTGGAGTCAATCTTCTCAAAAATTGATACGGCATCAACAACAATATGAGCAACCATTTGAAATGGCATCCTGTTAGGGGAGTTCATACTTTTAGCAAGTAGTAAGGAGAACAAGCAGCGAGGATGAAAAGATGGAAAGTATACTTCTTCTGTTCAAGTGAATCATGAACATCCTATAGGTTAGGACCAAGCATATCCATTATCTAAAATTTGGAACAATTGTTCAGTGAAAATATCATAATGAGCTGAGAGCCACTTCTGAGTGCATTTTTTTCTCGGGAAGTTAAACTCACAAGAGTGTGGTAGTCTCCTTGATGACCCATGTAGTGTATTGATGGTATGCCATAAGAGCCATTGAGAGTCCTTCTCACAAAAGGATAACATGACATCCTCCACAAAAAACTATACAAATGTAAAAAGGGGATGATTGTGTATAATTCTTACTGATATACTTCCACTCTAATGGGGCGTTATAGCAACCTGCTCTGCTTTTCCGATGCTCAAATTTAAGTGCAACCTACATGAAGATAAGATTCTTTTTAGATAAAAGAGGATCTCATCTAGCCTCTGTATCGACTGATGCTCAAACAAGTGTATATTAAAGTGAATCAAGAACAGATTTCGGTGTCCATTTAATGCAGGTAGCTAAGAGAAGCTCGTGTGCATTTGGACCGTTGTATGCTCCACCAGGCATATCTATTCGTATGCCAACATACACCTTGCAAGAGCTACATTTACTTAACTTCCTACCAGTTATATACTCTGGGGGTCACATACTACCTGCATCCAACAGTTAAATAAGATTTAGGATTTAGGAGCTTAATTCATGGCAGTAAATCTCTAGCCTATAAACTGGTATTGTTAGATCAGTAATAATAGCAGCACACGAGAGGCAAACTCACAAAAACTATGCATCACGAGCAATATATGATAAAAGTACTTTCGTGATGAATTTTTATGCGAAAAGACATGGCAAGTTAGTTCTGATGCCCGAAAAATGCACTATTTCCAGAACTTGTCACCGGAGTTGTCAAAGTTGAGAGATTAGAAAAGGTGTTTAGCTCTGCCACATATATTATGACCTATGAAAGTTGTCTTAGTGAAATATGAGCAACCGCGGGAAAATTAGGAAAGCATACCCTCTCTGGCACAAGCGGTATCGTCATGGCCTGAAGACCTTCAGTGATGGCTCCTGGGATGTCATATCCTTTAGGCTTCAAGCTGGGCTTTCTCTTTCGACAGTAGCAGAACAATTAACAGCCTATGAATATAAATAAACACTTAAAACTCACTGCGAATGTAAAAATGGGGCACACAACATTGAAGACTACCTAACAGCCTGACATCAGCAGTTCAGCACACGACCATTTGTCAGTTAACAGAAATAAAATTTGGCTTCAGGCCATTGACGACCGAGATCGTGTGGATGCTCTAAATCCCTGATATCACCAAAATGAAAACGTTAGCACCATTCTCGATGTGTCGATGACTCTAAAACTGCCAAAAGAGAGACGGTGCTCAAATAAATGTGTTTCGTCCCCCTCCCTTGGTTCTACTTTTCCTTATTTGTACAGCTTTTTCCTCCCAACCTAAACCCATCTTTCCATCTACTGAGCAGGAAGCCGTTTGAAGTGCGAGGAGAGAGAGAGAGAGAGATCTAGGATCATACTGAATTGCACTTCCCACCCGAGCAGCTCAGTAAATGGCACACATATTCTAGTGATTCCACACAAATCATGTCCCATCTGTAATTTAGCGGATACTAACTTGTAATGATTCCGCACATATTCTATGGAACAACATTGATCAAGTAAAGCAAATACTTCAGTGGGTATGTCTACTAAACAACTCATTACCTGCAACCCACTAACACACGTAAGCATTATTGTCCAAGTCTAGCTAGAGTCTACAAGAGTGCCCGTGCGTTGCCACATACACAACCATATTTCTCCCACCATGACTCAGAGCCCTCCTCCATGCTCCGCTCCTTAGCAATTTGTAAATCTAAGAAGTCAAAATGAACCACTCATATAAATCTTGCTGTGAAGTTGCTTTTACACATGAACATAAGAAAAAGGGGTACCATAAACTACAATTAGGCAAAACTTGTGAACCTTCTTAGTATCATACCTGAAGCTACAAGGCCGTTGTGGCACCTGTCAAACAGTAGACCAACAGATAGGATCGGCAGTCGCGCCATTCCCGGATGCATAGTTCCTCCGCTCCTTCCCCGCCACAATACAGAGCCCTTTGCCATGCGTTGCCGTCACCTAGAGCCCTCCTCCATTCTCCACTCCTTAGCAAAATCAAAGAAGGTAAAACAAACCACACATATAAATTTTGCTGTGAAGTTGCTTGTACACGTGAACATAAGAAAAGTGGGTACCATAAACTACAATTAGGCAAAATTTGTGAGCCTTCTTAATCTCATACCGGAAGCTACAAGGCCGTTGTTGTCATCAGCCATTGCTGTTGTATGTGTGTATATTGGTATTCAACCTCAATTCCGCACAATTTGTAAATCAAGCACATACCAGTAGCAGCCTCGTTGATGGTCGTTGTCACCGTCTGCTCCCACGAGGTCATCACGAGGCAGCCGCTGCTCCTTCCCATCATCCATCGTCTCCAACTTCCTCGGGTCCACGGGCTCGAGCAGGATGCCGGTGACGGCCAGAGGGGTGGCGACGCGCATGCCGGCAGGGGAAGGAAGAACAGGGGCGTCGGTGCGCCCTCCTGGGAGGAGCAGGGGCGATGGCAGGTGCTCCAGGAGGAGGCCGGCAGTGTGTGGGAGGGGCGCGCATAGGCGGCATGGGCGGCCGGGAGCGAGGAAGGAGGTAGGGGCAGGGCGGTGCCGGGATCCAAGGAGGTTGGGGGTCGGGCAGCGCCGGGAGTGAGGGAGAAGATGGGGGTCAGGCGGCGCCGGGAGTAAGGGAGAAGGTGGGGGCAGGGCGAGCTAGGATCGGGGGAGGAGATGGGGGCGGCCGGCACCAGGAGACGGGGAGGAGGTCGGGTGCTAGCGGCGAAGGGATCTGGAGGCCTTGCTCGAGGGCAGTCTGGAGGGCACTCTCGCTCGTGCGTGCGAGTCGTGGTTTTTTTTGTGGTTTTTTTCATAGGTCTTTTTTCGCTGGTTTTTTGTTGAGGCATGTGCGAGGAGTGTGAGGGGCCGGAGGCATCTCTCCCTCTTTACGTGGTTTTGTTTGGTTTTTTTGTCTACGGGTTGTTACCTGCGGGGAACTCGGAGGTGGGAGGAAAGAGGGAGGACGAAAAAAAACAATGGTAGGTGGGACGAAAATTAACCGCGGAGACTACCAACTGAGACATTAGGAGTAGATATTGGTGTTAAACCTATTGTATTCAAACTTCTCTATGGTTCATACCTCCCGATACTAGCCATAGATTCATCAAAATAAGCAAACAACACAGGAAAAACAAAATCTGTCAAAAACAGAACAGTCTGTAGCAATCTGTATGTTTCGAATACTTCTATAATTCCAAAAATCCCGAGAAATTAGGAAGTCCTAAATAATTTATATATTAATCTACTATAGTTGGAATTGGTATTTTATCACTCTCTGGTAAAAAATCAAAATTATTCTCGTGAGCGCATATTTTCTGTTTTTTCAGCAAGATCAAATAACAATCACCCAAGAAGATCCTAAAGGCTTTACTTGGCACAAACACTAACTAAAACATAAAAAATACAATCATAACAGAGGATAGATGATTTATTTATTACTAAATAGAAATAAAAATCAAGGAACAAAAATAAAATTGGGTTGCCTCCCAACAAGCTCTATCGTTTAACGCCCCTAACTAGGCAAAGAAAACAAGAATAGATCTAGGTATTGTCATCTTTGGTATGCAATTCTTCAATTGAACAGTTATAACCCTTAGGAGTTTCCTTCTTTTTATGGATGATCAAACTCCCAGGCAAGAAATCAAGATAATCATTTGTAGCAAAAGGTTCCTTAATGATAGCGAAAAAATTGGGGTGAACACTTATTGATTTGAGATCCGCATTCTCCTTACTAGAAGATTCACCCTTATTTTTATGAACAAACATAAACTTAGCAACTTTGGTAGGAGGAGGGTTTGAAGTGTTTCTCACGGTAGAAAAGGCAACCCCTAAGTTGGTAATAATATCCTCAAGTTTATCAATTCTAGTGGAATCTTGATCTATCTTTTCATTAACTAAGGGTTATTTTTCTCTCAAATTTTCCAGAGTAACTCCTACTTTAGATCCATATTGGGTAATTTGGTTGTGGATCTTTTTATCCAAATTCTCAATCAACTCTATAGTTGCAACTTTATTTTCAATAATTTGAAGCCTTTGCATCACATGTTCCCAAGTTTAAATAGTTCCATTAACCAAAAGAGGTGGTGGGCCAAACAAATCTATCATAGCGTTATAAGAATCAAAAGTATGGCTACCCAAGAAATTCCCTGCGGTAATGGTATCAAGAATATATCTGTTCCAATGGGTGATGCCTACATAAAAATTGCGAAGAAGAACGGAAGTAGATTGCTTCCTAGTGGAACTAATCCGAGCATTGCAAATTCTATACCAAGCATCTTTTAGATTTTCTCCCTCCCTTTGTTTAAAATTAAGAACTTCATTACCGGGAGTACTAACAATGATAGAAGGACTGGCCATGACGGCAAAACAAACAATCTAACACATGAACACACAAGAAGAAAGTGAAAAGAAACGAATGGAAAAAGGGCGAATGGAAAAGAGGCGAATAAAACGGCAAGGGTGGAGTGGGAGAGAGGAAAACGAGAGGCAAATGGCGAATAATGTAATGCGAGGGATAAGAGTTTGTGATGGGTACTTGGTATGTCTTGACTTGAGTGTAGATCTCCCCGGCAACGGCGCCAGAAATCCTTCTTGCTACCTCTTGAGCATGCGTTGGTTTTCCCTTAAAGAAGAAAGGGTGATGCAGCAAAGTAGCGTAAGTATTTTCCTCAGTTTTTGAGAATCAATGTATCAATCTAGTAGGAGACTACACACAAGTCGCCTAGTACCTGCACAAAGAAACAAGAACTTCGCAACCAACGTGATAAAGGGGTTGTCAATCCCTTCATGGTCACTTACAAAATTGAGATCTGATAAAGATATTAAGATAAATATTTTTGGTATTTTTGTTGTATAGATTGAAAAGTAAAGATTGCAAAATAAAATAAATAGTAAACTAGAATTGTAGATCGGAAACTTATATGATATGAAGTAGACCCGGGGGCCATAGGTTTCACTAGTGGCTTTTCTCAAGATAGAATATATTACGGTGGGTGAACAAATTACTGCCGAGCACTTGATAGAAAAGTGCATAGTTCTGATGATATCTAGGCATGATCACGAACATAGGCATCACGTTCGTGTCAAGTAGACCGAAATGATTCTGCATCTACTACTATTACTCCACACATCGACCACTATCCAGCATGCATCTAGAGTATTAAGTTCATAAGAACATTGTAGCACATTAGGCAAGATGACATGATGTAGAGGGATAAACTCAAGCAATATGATATAAACCCCATCTTTTTATCCTCGATGGCAAAAATACAATACGTTTCGGTTCCCTTTCTGTCACTGGGATCGAGCACCGCAAGATTGAACCCAAAGCTAAGAACTTCTCCCATTGCAAGAAAGATCAATCTAGTAGGCCAAACCAAATTGATAATTCGAAAAGACTTGCAAAGATATCAAATCATGCATATAAGAATTCACAGAAGAATCAAATGTTGTTCATAGATAATCTTGATCATAAATCCACAATTCATCGGATCTCGGCAAACACACTGGAAAAAGAATTACATCGAATGGATCTCCAAGAACATCGAGGAGAACTTTGTACTGAGAACCAAAGAGAGAGAAGAAGCCATCTAGCTAATAACTATGGACCCGAGGTCTCTGGTAAACTAGTCACACATCATCGGAGAGGCTATGGTGTTGATATAGAAGCCCTCCGTGATCGAATCCCCCTCCGGCAGGACGCCGGAAAAGGTCCCCAGATGGGATATCACGGGTACAGAAGGTTGCGGCGGTGGAAAAGTGGTTTCGTGGCTCTCCCGGATGTTTTCGGGGTATAAGAGTATATATAGGTGAAAGAAGTAGGTCGATGGAGCTACGAGGGTCCCACAAGGGTGGGGGCGCCTACCCCCTGGGCGCGCCGCCCTACCTCGCGGCCACCTCCTTGCTTCCTTGACCTCCAATCCAAGTCTCCGGGATTGTGTTTGTTCCAAAAAAGATCCTCGCGACGGTTTCGTTCCATTTGGATTCCGTTTGATATTCCTTTTCTATGAAACACTGAAATAGGCAAAAACAACAATTTGCACTGGGCCTTCGGTTAATAGGTTAGTCCCAAAAAATAAGATAAAAGTGCATATTAAACCCATTAAACATCCAAAACAGATAATATAATAGCATGGAACAATCAAAAATTATAGGTACGTTGGAGACGTATTAGTGCTCGCTGGACTCGTCGTCTTGATCATGATCACCATCTCTGTCCTTCTTATCTCGGCCCCGAGCGGGCCTCTCTTGTTGATTTTCCTTGCCGCGGCGACCTCCTTGGCCGCTACGCTTCTTGCCGGACCCCTGAACACCATCTTGACCCTTCTCCTTGTCCCGCCTCTCGTACTCGGCCTTCTGCTTTTCCGTGAGCAGCTCAACCTGCCGGCAGTTCTGGACGTCGTGACCCTTGGTGCGATGGATCTTGCAATACTGCTTGTCGGAGCCTCCCGGTGATGCAGAGCATCCTTCCACCATCCCCATGGAATCTACACCAACACATCAAGCCCCACGTGAACCTGTCACAAGAGCGAGAGCACGTTCTTTGGAAATCGAGGTGAACTCCTTCCTACTTGACTTGCATACGAATGCGAATGGGACTTGGTTGCTACCTCACCAAAATATGCTATGTCTCATTAGGTACAAAGAGGAACACCACCATGAGGCTCAGGAGCATCCCCAAGGAGACGGAGGACCACCCCAAGGCCATGCGAACCAAGACGGAGCACAACAGCAGCAACAAGGGAAGTCCCAGGTGACCCCGTGCGCATAGGCCCCCGAGACCCCGTGCCCACGGACTGCCCAGGAAGTTGGTGCTGGAGCACCCCGTGCGCACGGGCGTGTGCCGTGCCCACGGGACCCCCGTGCACACGGGCCCGACTTGCCCCGTGCGCACGGGCCTCCCAGGACGGCCGACTGAGATTGCATTTCGCCCTCCTCTTCTTCTCCTTCAACCCGAAGGCTATATAAGTCGTACCTAGAACCATGTTTAGGGATAGCAAAGTATATGTGAGACATTTGTGAGCTTTGCTCCTTGTATCCCCTCCTCTTGGAGATCTGGACCCCTCTTGGGAAGAATCCTTGGGATTATCAAGCCCTCCTCTTGGAGAAGATCAAGATCAAGACCTCACTTAGTGGGAAGAACTTACCTAGTGTTATTTTCCTTGAATTGTTCATGTGATCTTGTGGATATCATGTGTGCTACTCTAGTGGATGTGATATTTGGGTTTGTTTGAGTGTTTTGTGCCTTGTGTTCTTCCTCTTTTCCCCCTCCAAGTGTGAAAAGATCCCCTCTAGGGTTTTGCCCTACAACATCTTGGTATCATGAGCAAGGTTGATTCACATCTTGGAGTCCCATCCCCCCACTTGCTAGCTTGATTTTGTTGTTTTTCGTCCAAATTCAAAAATCTCCACCAAAAATAGCCCCAAAATATTTTCTTGCAATTTGTTGGATCTTGTGAGATTTGGTTGTTTTGGTCCACGAATTTGGTGTTTGGCAAGTGGATCTGCCCAGCTTCCAGCATCCCCACCTTTCCTTCCTTCGAAATTGGCCAAAAACTTGGAGATTCCCACGGATCAGGAGCAGTTCATCCGCTTGCAGAGCACCCTGTGCACACGGTCCATTGGGACCCCGTGCACACAGGACACCGTGCACATGGGCCTCACTTACTTCGTGCGCACGGACCCTCCAGAAACTTTCGGCCATTCCTGTTTTGCATAGTTTTGATTCCAAACCACCACTTGTGTTCTTCTGCACTATTTCTTGTGGTCGTTTGAGTTTCGGGCTGTGGTTTCTAGCGTGTCCTAAGGTGTTTCGGCTACTTAGGCGCATTTGGACATCATCATCACCGCTTCTCGACCATCGACTCGGACTCCACACCGACTTCAACAAATTCAGCTCCATTCCAACCGTAAGCAAGGATGGTAAACTCGACGACACTCACCTTTGCTTTTGCATTGATAACCCGAGCCTTTTGCGTCACTTACCCATCGAGACTAGCAAGTTGAGAATTGTCGGACCACGCTTTTGTGCACCATAGTGATCGTGTTATCTTCTTTGTGCGATAAGTCTCTCCCATGCATATCTTACAATACTTGTCTCATATCATACTTGGCTCGAGCATCAAGCATAGAAAAAAAAGAAAAAAAGCTTTTAAGCAAAAGATGAGAAACGTAGAACTTTTAAGCTTTAGCATTAAGCCTTGTTGCATAGTCACATCATCTTGGTCACCACATATATAGCATAGTCGGGATTGAAGACGACACGTTTCTCTCATAGGTTGGTGCACAAGCGTATCTTGCCCATTGGAGCAATCGAGCTAGCGTCTCTCTAGTATTCACACAACAAGAGCATTTGCCGTGGTTACACATTTGAGCTCACCCCTTGGTTGTGCGGATCCCATCTATCTTCCGTGTGTGTATTTCTAGTGATATCCCTGGGTTTGATCTATTTTCTTTACTTGCATCTTTGTGAACCTTCTCAACCTTATTGATATCTTGTCTAACATTTGCTTGAAATTTTTTCCACCCTCCTAACCGAGCTACTCCATAAGCCTTCTACTTGTAGGTGTGGGAAACAAACCCGGTTCCAATTCTACTATTGTGGCGTTACATTGAGTGACACTTGTTACATCCTCAATCCTCGAAAAAGGTAACTTCGGTATTGTTCTCTCATTTTCCTACTCACCCCACTTGGATATGATGGATAGGCCAACTTTGTCGGCGAACCCGCTTTTTGAGCAGCAAGAAGGTGATCACGGCTACGTCACCAAGAACCACTTCTTCATCCGCAATGAGCTCTACTTCAAGAGAGCGAAGCGTTGGGTGAACGCTTGGAGCAACTCGCCTCCGACCTTCGTCAATTGGAAACACGGAACCGCGACTACATCGATGAAAAGTTCAATACACAAATGGAGGAACTCCACAACCTGATCGTGCGATGCCCATCTTCCTCATCCTCGTCATCAAGATGGATTAACTCAAGCCGCCGATCAAGTCGGCAATCTTTGGACTCCTCCTCCTGTGAAACAAGTCCTCCCCGAGCTCGAGTCCCTCATTGTGAAGATCCTCAAGATCGCCAACCTCCAGAAAATCCATTCCATGGCAATGGCTTACAAGACCGAATCCGATCTCATGAAAGGTCGAGACAACAATCGCAAAAACCAAAGGACAAAGAGCAAGTACCTCATCAAGAGACTCAAGATGATGACGCCATCCGTCAAGCACAAGCACTCGAAGCACAACGCGCACTCCGCGAGTCCACTCGAGCCGTTGCGGAGTGCAACCGCCAAGTGCGAGAACAAGAGGAAGCTCTTCATCGGGAGATCCAAGAAGAAGCCACGCATCGCGAAGAACAACAAGAAAGGCGCAACCAAGTGCATATTCCTCGTCCTCCTCCACGACAAGAACGACACCAAGTGGAACAAGTGCTTCATGACCCTCCTCCGCACCAAGAGCAACAACACGAGGAACAAGCATTCGAGGACCTCCCTCCATGACAAGGGCAACATCACAACCGCTATTATGATGAAGAACTACGCTGCGGCAAGCTCAAGTTCACCATGCCCAAGTTCCCCGGAAGCAACGATCCCAAAGAGTATCTCTCATGGGCCTTGAAGGTGGACAAGATATTCCGTCTTCACAACTACGACGAGCAAAAGAAGATCACCATGGCCTCACTTGAGTTCCAAGACTACGTCCTCATTTGGTGGGAACAAGTGATCGACCGATGACAAGCACGAGGAGAACCAGCAATAACAACTTGGACGGAAATGAAGGATGTCATGAGAGCTCGCTTTGTGCCTACACACTACACCTGTGATCTCTTCAAGAAGATGCAACTCCTCAAGCAAGGCACGAAGACGGTGGAAGAATACTACCAAGAGATGGAGAGTGCCATGATACGAGCCAATGTCAAGGAAGACGATGAGCAAACAATGGCCCGCTTCTTGAACGGCCTCAACCACCCCCATCAAGCAGATTACCGACTTCCAACCATACTCAAACCTTCTCGAGCTAGTTCACCAAGCAACCAAGGCTGAGCGACAAGTGCAAGATGACTTCAAATACACCAAGTACTCGTCCAAGACTTTTGGCTCCTACTCTCAAGCTCCCGCGACTTCGGCAACTCCTACCCCAACTAGAACATCACCAAGTACCGGCGACAAGTCAAGTTCCAAGCAAGCTAAGCCTTCCTCGACTCGCTCTTCGGCAAGCAACTACAAGCCCAAGAATCCATCATCTTCGGCGCCACCAAACGACCCCGTCAAGACAAGTTCTTTCAAGTGCTTCACATGTGGTGGCCGAGGACACAAGTCCTTCGAACGAACCAACAAGCGGACAATTATTTTCAACGATGATGGTACATATGACTCGATGAGCGAAGAAGAAATGGAAGCCCTTGAGCACGTCGCAATGCACCAGCGTGTGAACAAAGATGAAGATGATCAAGTGTTTTGTGACAACAATTCAAGTCCCTCTCTCGTGGTCTCCAAGGTCTTGACGCTCCAACACCATCAAGATGAAGATCAACGATACCACATCTTCCACACCAAGGCCGGCATCAATGGGCGTTCTGTGAAGGTCATCATCGACAGAGGAAGTTGTCACAACGTGGCAAGTAACGAGCTATGTTCCAAGCTGCAATTGGTCAAGAAGAAGCACCCTCATCCCTACAAGGTGCAATTGCTAAGCGACTCTGGCACTATTCAAGTGGAGCATACGGTACAAGTTTATTTCAAGATCGGCGCCGATGAGGACACCTTGGAGTGTGACGTAGTACCCATGTCCGTGTGCCATCTTCTCTTGGGTCGACCTTGGCAATTTGACCGCGAAGTCACCCACAATGGAAGAAAAAACCACTATAGCTTCAAGATGCAAGGCAAGGAATATGTGCTTCGACCTATGTCACCAAGCCAAGTAATCACCGACAAGCAAGCTTCCACCCACCGTAGAGAGCCTAGTGAGAGAGTGAACCACCAAAAACAAAGTGAGAGCCACAAGCCAAAATTGAGCGCCTCTCTGCCAAGAGAGAACAACTTAGTCCTCCTAGACACAAAAAGAGAGATGAGAAGGAGCTACCATGGGAAGCCAACCCGAGTCTCAAGGGCTACTACCTATACATAGGTGCATCTTTGCAAATAAAATATAGTTGAAAACATTACATCACAAACCTCGAAGCCTTTTAGCAGGCTCATGAAGGCCTCATTCAACCCGCTTTTCGTGGCCAGGACCTTTTCGACCACCGTGCCCATCAAGGTATGATGTTCCTCTGAGACGGACGCCTGTCGCAGCATGTTCGTCAATATATCCGGCGCCTCTGGGTCTCCGGAGGCTGCTGTAGGAGTACGGCCTCCCTTTGAAGGGATCCATTTATTCGTATACGGCTGTAGACCGGAATGTTCGGGGCCTTTATTGTTGGTCCCCATACCTTGGGCCACCGAAGTATCACCTTCGGGTTGTGTCTTCATCATCCCACGCACCACTTGTTGATCAGGAGAGACCCTCCGCGACGACACCTCAAAGTCGTCCGCCCTGTTGGGCGAGGAGATTGGTGGAGGCGTCTCGCTTTCCATCATCTCCGGGAGAAGATCCCCCGAGGAAGAGGATTGTTGAAGAAGACTGCGTGCCGTACTGCAAAAAACATATATTCTAGTAGACGTTACAAGAAAGGGACGGGACGTGTTTAAAACACCCTTGTTCACTTATGATTTGGCCTGAGGCTTGTCCTCGTCATGGGACTACGTGATGACGTTGTCCTCCAAGCCCGAGCCACCCGACGAAGGCATCTTTCCTCACTTAGGATCCTTTTCCTCCCAATCTTCGGAGGCGGCCCTTTTCTTCCCATGGGGGGAAGAGACGTTGACTTCCCCGTCATTTTTGTCTTCGGACGATGGAATCTTGTCTGGCGCACCTTCGGGATGGGGGCCATCTTTGGTCCTCTCTGCCTTTCCCTCCTTCACAGGCATCTGGTACGGTGCCGTCTACCATCCTTGTTAATACAGGATCCACTGAACCTTCGGGAAGAGGGGCTGGACACCAAATCAGCTCCACTTTCTTTATCCAGCCCTGGAAGGAGATGGTTTGCTCAGTAATGTATTACGGCATACTCGAAAAAAGGGGGTGCTCGAAAGTCAAGTGCTTACCAGGGTATTCGGACGGTTATAGTCGAGGCCTGTGTCCTCAGTAGTGTCCAGCCAATGTTTTCATTTTTAGAAAAACAACTGCCACATCCCTTTGTGTGTAATGCCGAAGAAGTGTTGGAGGGTTCGTGGTCCTTCTGGATTGAACTCCCACATACGGAGAGGCCTACGCTGGCATGGTAGGATCCGGTGAATCAGCATTACTTGAATCACGCTGACAAGATCGATGTCCCTCTCGAGGAGGGTTCAGATGCGGCTTTGTAGAGTTCGTACTTCATCAACTGATCCCCAATCCAGACCCTTGTTGGCCCATGATGCAAGCTATAACGGTGGGCTAGGGCAAAACGTGGGTGCAGCTACCCACTTGGTGCTACGGGGCTCCGTAACATAAAACCACTCTTGCTGCCATTGATTGGAAGTTTCGGCAAAAGAGCCTTTTGCCCAAGGAGTGTTGGTGAGCTAGCTGACTACAACACGACCGCACTCCACCTATTCTCCGTTGACTTCCTTTGGTTTCACACTAAAGGTCTTGAGCCATAAGCCGAAGTGTGGGGGGATTCGGAGGAAGGCCTCACACGTAATGATGAACACCGAGACATGGAGGAAAGAATCCGGGACTAGATCGTGAAAATCTAGTCCATAATAGAACATTAGCCCCGGATGAAGGGGAGCCCTAGCCCTCAAAGGAAGTGTGAGATGAATATGACCCTCTCGCCAGATCTGGGGGTCGGGATAACCCGCCCTTGAGCAGGAAGCATGTGGTGGATCTCTATGGTCAGGTATCTGGCCGCTCGAAGCTTCGCAATATCCTCCTCTGTAACGAAGGAAGCCTCCCATCGGCCTTGAGGGCTGGGTCCAAACATAATGGGGAAGCTTGAAGCCATGAAGTCAAATCTTGGGTGCTAGAACTCGAGGTTGGAGAGGCTGAGGAGAAGTTTGGCGTAAGAAAGACGGCACTTGGTTCCTTTATAAAGGCAACGGGGATTAAACGCCTCCTCCTGAGCCTGAAAGCCTGCCTATTCCTAAGGGATCTTTTCAATATAACGGTTGGGTTACCTGCGCTCGTATTAATGAGAATCCCACAATAAGGGGACACGATCTCTGCCTCGATAGAACATGCTAATAGCAACCGCGCCTCGAAACGTGGAACGGCAGGACAAGAAACGGTTCGAAAAACCAGGCGAGCATGAGGTCACGTTGTAAAAAGTTGTCAGCAGATCGGACTACTGGAATATTGTATTCTGTCTGTGATTGTGTGTGATGTGTGTGTTACAGGTCTGGACACATTCAATACGTCCGAAGACTATCTTGGAGTTCGGAAGGAGGAACCCGCCTTACAATGCCGAAGACAGATCTACGCACTGGATACCTTGTCATTGAAGCTAGGTTCAGGGGCTACTGAGGGAATCCTGGACTAAGGGGTCCTCGGGCGTCCGGCCTGTCAGCCATGGGCTGGACCGATGGGCTGTGAAGATACCAAGATCGAAGACTGAACCCGTGTCCGGATGGGACTCTCCTTGGCGTGGAGGGCAAGCTTGGCGATCAAATATGTAAATTCCTTTCTTTGTAACCGACCTTATGTAACCTTAGATCCTCCATGTGTCTATATAAACTGGAGGACTTAGTTCGGAGAGTGGGGATTCATTATCATAACCATACAACCTATACCTCTAGGGTTTAGCCATTACAATATCGAGGTAGATCAACTCTTGTAATACTTGTATTCATCAATATCAATCAAGCAGGACGTAGGGTATTACCTCCATAGAGAGGGCCTGAACCTGGGGTAAACATCGTGTCCCCTGTCTCCTATTACCATCGACCTCAGACGCACAGTTTGGGACCCCCTATCCCAGATCCGCCGGTTTTGACACCGACAGCTCCCTCGGCAAGAGTCTTGCCGGGGCCTCGTGGGTATCTTTGGCAGGAACCTTGCCGGGGCCTCGTGGGCATCCTCAGCAAGGAACCTTGCTGTTGTCTTGTTTCTTGGTTCCTATCTAGGCCACACAGGCCCTTTGTCTTCAAAAAGATTTGCATGCCACCATGGAGGCGCCTCCCGAGCCTTTGTTCTGATGTGGTTGATGGCATCGGGACTCTTAGACTCAAGGGTGGCGGCCTTGTTGGTGTTGGGCAAGTCACCCCGGCAAGGCGCTTGCCGGGGCCGTGAA
The DNA here is from genome assembly GCF_018294505.1 of Triticum aestivum. NCBI lineage: Eukaryota > Viridiplantae > Streptophyta > Magnoliopsida > Poales > Poaceae > Triticum > Triticum aestivum. Next base: position 346,494,036 of record NC_057800.1, on the reverse strand, counting down.
GGCCACCCCGGTAAGGGCCTTGCTGGGGGAGTTTCACCTCGCCCCTCTGCTCTTCATGCCTCTGGCCTCGAGCACGTCTTTGGTAGTCTTGGGTCTTTGCTTCCTCTTCTGTACCGCCAAGCGCGGCTGTAGGCATGTGGCTGCGATTGCCCGCGCACAAGTAAAGGGGTACAAAAAAGACCCCTACTTTTGTACACCAACATGAGCCCCCAGGCCTGGGTCACATATAAGCGTGGAGCGTTATTGGGCCAAGCCCAGAACATTGCGCGGGCGCGCATGCGGTGGAGTTTTACCATAGTAACTCCCTCGCCAGTTGCGCTTCCCCATGACCCGTGTTGAATGCGTGACGTGGGGTCGTGCATGGAATGACCGCAGCATGCTCGCGTTATCCCATGATGAATAGTAAAGAGGCAGCTTGTGTGTCCCTTTTAAAACAGGAGGGCCGCTGCTCATTTACTCTCTCTGCCTTGGAACCGTCGTTCCACGTTTCCCGCTACGCCTGCCCCTTGCGCAAATGCACGGGATATGGGAAGGCATGCGGTGGCCAATTTTTACGCGCCTTTGATTGGGCGGGGAGGGCGGTCAATGGCCTTGCTCGTCGCCAACTTAATGAGCCGGACCAGAACGGGCTCCTTAGAGGCGTAGATCCAGTCTTTTAGCCTTCCCCGCTCAGCTATAAAAAAGGGGACTCTGGAGGAGGAGGAGGAGGAGCATCTCCACCATGGAGGCACCACCCGAGCCTTGGTTCCGGTGTGGTTGATGGTGTCGCGACTCTTAGAATCAAGGGTGGCGGCCTTGTTGGTGTTGGGCAAGTCGCCCCACAAGGCTCTTGCCGGGGCCGTGAAGGCCACCCCGGCAAGGGCCTTGCCGGGGGAATTTCACCTGGCCCCTCTTCTCTTCATGCCTCTGGCCTCGAGCACGACTCTGGTAGTCTTGGGTCTTTGCTTCCTCTTCTATCCTGCCAAGCGTGGCCGCAGGCGTGTGGCTATGACTGCCCGCGCACAAGTAAAGGGGTACAAAAAGGACCCCTACTTTTGTACATCGACACCTTCCCACCTACATTTTGGGGGAAGAGGACCGAGGTCACTATAAATATAGGTTTGCCACCACCGTAGAAGGGATCCGACCCCGATGGTCTCATTCCCTCACCCATAGACCTCGCAAGGTTGTTCATCCCTTGTACTAGTTCATCCTTGGCCTCTCGTGAGGCCAATCCACCACATTGCAGGAGTAGGGTCTTACGCCGCAAGGTAGCCCGAACCTGGGTAAACTGTCATGTTCATCTTATTCATTGTTCACTTGAATCGAGCTAGGCCATGGGGCGACGCGCTAGTAGGCTGGATAGCTTGAGTCCTTCGCACATGCCCCAGAGTTCGATCCTTTCTTGGGTCTACGGAGCACTGAATCAGACACCTCCCTTCACCACCTTTTCTCCATTTGAAATCCCAGGCCGCCATAACCTCTTTGCACCAGCCACGAAACCCCACCCTCCACCGTCTGCCACCTCACCGCTACCTAGCCAGTGCCTATTCCCCGACGACATTGTCCACCACAACAGCTCGATGCCCCTCATCCACTACCCAGATGAGGATCCATCATCGATCTCGTCGTCCCGCCGCTTCAGCCGCCCCGTCCTCCACCTCCAAGGAGCTGCTCCAATGATCGCCTCGTCTATTGCGACTGATCCATCCCCATAGCGCCGCCTTAACCTACTCCACCGGAACCACAATATCATCATCAACTCCTCGGACGAAGCTGAGGCCTACTAGAAACCACCAAAGAGGTTGTACACTCATCGCATCGCACCTTCTCCTTAACTCAACCTACCGGCGCCGACGGTGCTCGATCCCGTAGCCCCATGGCCCGGCTACCTCGAAGCCAGTGCAGCTGGCAACATCTCCATGACGGCTCTCCCCCGATGCAAGGCTCCCTCGGCAGCAACATCCATACCAGTCGGATCAGCTATTGCTGCGCCGGCTCTCACTTGCTCGCGCTACTAGTCTGCTCTTCCTCTCGCTCGTGCTGCTGCTCCGCTCTTGCTCTTGCTCACTCGCTCCGGCTGCTATCTACTAGTGTGTTCCCCGTTGATAGCCTGCTGATTTGATCACTGTTTCTCTACTACTAGTGCTCGAGCGGCCTAAACTACATGTGAAGTGCTTCTCTGCTACTAGTGCGTTTAGTTTCGACAGTAACATTCAGATTCCACAGTAAATTTCAGTTTTGACAGTTATGTTCAGAGTCAAAAGTTTTTACCTCATCTGTTGTAGTCAAGTTTTTTTGGTGATGTAAATTCTACAACTACCACTTTTTGGTAATGTATTTTACATCATCTATTGGATATGCTATTAGAATCCCACTTGAGATTAACGATGTATGTCTTCCACTCGATAGGATTTTGTTTTTGAAACTTAGGCGAATCAGATTCACGGCTAAGCCACCCACTGGGGGATTTTGAACACATGTATAAGCAATAACAATCATTTAGGAGACTGTAAGACCATGTCTTTGATAAACAAACTGAAAGGTACTTCTTATTACATCTCATCAGTCCGAATGCTTAAGTATAAAAATGGCAGAGCAGCTCCCCATTCCAAGCGCGTGGCTTGTCTTTCTTATGTTCCACGTCGTACATGTGGTATGCTCTATTGTGGAGTACTTTGGTGATGATGAAGGGGCCTTCCGAGGCAGGAGCAAGCTTGTGTGGTCGTTGCTGATCCACTTGGAGAACCAGGTCTCCCTCCTGAAATGCTCGACCTCTTACATTCCTAGCGTGGAACCGATGAAGGTCTTGCTGATAAATGGTCAACCTGATCAGAGCCATCTCTCTTTCCTCTTCCAGAAGATCAACAATGTCTTGTCGGGCTTGTTCTGCTTCTGCCTCTGAGAAAAGCTCCACTCGCGGCGCATTGTGGAGTAAATCAGTCGGTAGCACGGCCTCAGCTCCATAAACCATGAAGAAGGGAGTTCAGCCAATCGTCCAATTTGGCGTTGTTCTCAGACCCCATAGTACCGATGGTAACTCATCTACCCAAGCACCAACCGCCTGCTTGAGGTCACACAATCTAGGCTTCAACCCTTGTAGGATCAAACCATTTGCTCTTTCTGCTTGTCCATTCGACTATGGGTGAGCGACTGAAGCGTAGTCGACCCAGGTACCCTGGGAAGCACAGAAAGCTCTGAACTCATCCGAATCAAAGTTTGAACCATTGTCTGTGATGATGCTGTGCGGGACTCCATATCTGAATGTTAGCTCTTTGATGAAGCTCACGGCAGTAGCCGAGTTGAGGTTCTTGATTGGTTTGACTTCAATCCATTTAGTGAACTTGTCGACTGCAACAAGCAGGTGAGTGAAACCACTTCTGCCGGTCCTCAAGGGTCCAACCATATTCGACCCCCAAACAGCGAATGGCCAGATGAGTGGAATGGTCTTCAAAGCTAAAGTGGGCTTGTGAAACATGTTGGAGTAGAACTGGCAGCCCTCACACTTGTCGACTATTTCTTTTGCCATTTCATTTGCATGTGGCCAGTAAAAACCTGCTCGGTATGCTTTGGCCGCGATTGTCCGAGAGGATGCTGGTGACCATAGGTCCCCGAGTGGATATCATTGAGGATCATTCAACCTTCTTCTAGGGCAATGCATCATTGAGCAACTCCAGTCACACTCTTTTTGTACAGTCGATTACTTATTACAATGAAGGCTTTGGATCGACGGACAATCTGACGCGCTTCATCTTCGTCTTCTAGAAGCTCTTTCCTGAGAATATATGTGATATACAGCACTGTCTGATCAGGAGTGACGACCAGAACTTCCATTATTAAGTCGACCACGGCTAGGATTTCAACTTCAGTCGGATCAGTAGAACTCGTAGGTGGCAGGGGCTCTTCCGTGAAGGGATTCTCTTGAACTGATGGTGTGTGAAAATGCTCCAAGAACACATTGCTGGGAATGGGCTCCCGCTTGGAACCTATCTTTGCTAGGTCATCCACTGCCTGGTTGTTCAGTCGGGGAATGTGGTGGAGCTCTAGCCCTTCAAACTTCTTTTCTAACTTTCTCACTGCATTGCAATAGCCAGTCATAGTTGGGTTCCTGACGTCCCACTCCTTCATCACTTCATTGACCACCAAATCTGAGTCGTCGTAGACCATTAGGCGACGGACGCCGAGTGAAATGGCCATTCGCAACCCATATAGAAGTGCTTCTTATTCAGCTTCATTGTTGGAGGAATCAAAGTGAATCTGAAGGACATAACTGAGTTTGTCGCCTCGCGGGGATACCAGGACTACTCCAGCGCCAGAACCATTCAGCATCTTAGATCCATCAAAGAACATAGTCCAATGTTCCGAGTGAACTTGAGTCGGTTGCTGCTGTTCGATCCATTCGATGAGGAAATCTTCTATTGCTTGGGACTTGATTGCTTTCTTTGCCTCACACTTGATATCCAATGGAAGGAGTTCAATCGCCCACTTTGCCACTCGACCATTTGCATCTCTGTTGTTTAGAATTTCTGACAATGGAGCATCGCTGACGACTGTGATAGAGTGATCTGAGAAATATTGTGCAACCTTCTTCATGGTCAAGTAAATTCCATAGACAAGCTTCTGATAATGCGGATATCTGTGCTTGGACGGAGTTAAGACTTTAGAAATATAGTACATTGGGCACTGAACCTTGTAGGCTTTACCTTCCTATTACCGCTCAACGATGAGTACTGTACTGACAACTTGTCCAGTGGCTGCAATATAAAGCCATAAAGGCTCTTTGCTGATTGGAGCAGCGAGCACCGGCTAGGTGGAAAGCAGGGTTTTGAGTTCTGCAAACGCTGCGTCAGCTTTAGGAGTCCACTCGAACTTATCGGATTTCTTCATCAGTCGGTAAAGAGGCAATGCCTTTTCACCGAGGCGAGATATGAATCGACTCAAAGCGGCCAAACAACCAGTAAGTTTGTCAATGTCGTGTATGCACACAGGGCATTTCATTCGGAGTATTGCACCAACTTTTTCTGGTTTGCATCGATCCCACATTCGGAAATGAGGAAACCAAGTAACTTTCCACCTGGAACTCCGAATGTACACTTTGATGGGTTAAGATTGATATCATATATTCTCAGATTGGCAAATGTTTCGGCGAGGCCAGTCAGCTGGTCGGAACCTTTACGCGACTTAACCACGATGTCATCCATGTATGCTTCCACATTTCGACTGATTTGAGTGAGCAGGCACCAGCATTCTTGAGACCAAAGGGCATAGTAACATAGCAAAAGCACCCGAGTGGGGTGATAAAAGCTATTTTTATTTCGTTGGATCCATACAATCGGATCTGATGGTACCCGGAGTATGCATCCAGAAAGGACAATCGCTCACATCCCGCAGCTGAGTCGACTATTTGATCGATGCGGGGGAGAGGGAAGTGATCTTTTGAGCAGGCCCGACTGATATGCTTGAAGTCAATACACATACGAAGTGAATCATCTTGCTTGGGGACCATGATGACGTTGGCGAGCCACTCGGAGTGGTAAATCTCTCGGATGAACTCAGCTGCCAGAAGCCGAGCCACTTCCTCGCCAATTGCCTTTCTTTTCACCACGGCGGACCGTCGAAGATGCTCTTTGACAGCTTTTGCTTTTGGGTCGACTCGCAAACGGTGCTCTGCCAGTCCCCTGGGTACACCTGGCATGTTAGAAGGTTTCCATGCGAAGATGTCCCAGTTCTGATGGAGGAACTGAATGAGCGCTTCTTTGTATTTGTTGTCGAGTGTGGTTGAGATATGAGTCGGAGCAGCATTGGGATCATTCGGGTGAATATGAACTGACTTTGTTTCACCAGACGACTTAAATGCAGATTCTGAAGCAGGCTTCTTAGCTCTCAACAAATCACTCAGATCTGTAGTGTTCTTGTATTCTTCCATTTCTACTGCTGCCATCTGTTCATCGGCAATCTTCAAGCCCTTTTGGAAACATTCTTCTGCTCGCTGCCGATTACCGGTGACTGTAATCACGCCCCTAGGGCCAGGCTTCTTGAGTTTGAGGTACATGTAACATGGTCGAGCCATGAAACGAGCATACGCAGTTCTGCCCAGGATAGCATGATAGGCACTGTGAAAATCCACAACTTCAAACGTCAACTTTTCCTTATGGTAATTCTTTGAATCACCGAAACCACGTCAAGAGTGATCTGGCCGAGTGAACCGGCTTTCTTTCCAGGGATGACTCCGTGGAACCGCATGTTACTCTCGCTGAGCTTGGACATCGGAATGCCCACCCCTCGAAGGGTCTCACCATACAAAATGTTCAAACCACTGCCGCCATCCATCAAGACTTTGGTCAATCGGGTGCCCCCAACGACTAGGTCGACCACAAATGCTTGCCTCCCTGGGGTGGCGACGTGCAGCGTGTGGTCAGACTGGTCAAATATGATGGGAGTCTTTGACCATTTTAGGTACATCATCGTTGCTGGGGTAATCATGTTTACTTCTCTGTTGATGACTTTCAGTCGACTTTTACTTTCAATGTCAGCAAAAATCACCAAAGTGGAATTGACATTGGGAAATCCTTCATCATCTCTTCCTTGTCCTCATCCTTATCAGATTCTTTCTCCTTCTCATCGGGTTGTTTTTCTCGGAACTGTTGTATAAGGACTCGACACTGTCGAGTGGTATGTTTCGGATAAATCAGATTACCCTCTTCATCCTTCTTGATATGAATGTGACATGGCAAATCCAGCACGTTGTTCCCTACTTAATCCTTCACCTTCTTGGGGATCCAGGGCCCTTTAGGCTTTCCCTTAAATTTTCCTTGGGTTGCGACTTCAACCTCTCCAGGACCCGCAGGTTCTGCTTTGCGCTTCTGCTTCCGATTGGAATTACCTCCTCCAGTATCCTGGCCGACTGGTTTGCCCTTGCCGCTGCGGAGTCGGTCTTCTTCTTTGCCGTTTGTGTACCGGGTGGCTATTTCCATCATTCGGGTTAGGGTCATGTCTCCTGTCCTACCGAATTTCAGGTTGATCTCCCGATACTGAACGCCCTCCTTGAAGCCACAAACAACTTGATGCTGAGACACATTCTCCACAGTGTGATGCAAAGTGGTCCACCTCTGGATGTAATCCCTCAAAGTTTCATTCGGTTTTTGCACACAATGCTGCAATTCTGTCAACCCTGCAGGTCGTTTGCACGTGCCCTCGAACGTGCCCTCAAACACTTGGGCTAACTCCTCCCGGCTGAATATACTGCCCGGAGCCAACTGATTCAACCAAGACCTAGCTGACCCTTCAAGCATCAGGGGAAGGTGCTTCATGGCCACCTCATCATTTCCTCCATCGATCTGTACAACCACTCGGTAGTCTTCAAGCCAAGTGTCAGGCTTCGATTCACCAGTGAACTTACTAACTCCAGTCGCCAACCTGGAGTTGGGAGGGATCTCTGCAGCCCTGATGGCCCTGCTAAAACATTCGGGACCAGAAACTTGCACTCTGCTTCCAATCAGGCGATCTCTGTCTTGCCCTTCTCTGTGCGCTCGGTTCCTGTCTACCAGACCTTGCACCAGAATTGACCTCGCATCAAACCCTGGCTCCCTTGGGTCGACCGGTACCCTTTGCTCCTTGCTGTACGGGCGCCTATCATCATAATGCCGGGGCACATATGGTCCGCCGCTTGGAGGGGGCATAGGCACTCGACAGCGGTCATCACGGTCGAGCTGATGATCGTGCTGCTCGTGGTTCCGACCCAAGTAGTGCCCTTGGCGAGGCCCATGTCCCTCATGCCACGGAGGTGATCTTGGGCTGTGAGCAGACTGGACTATGTCAGCCACCATAGATCTGCTATGAATTCTGTTATGCGACTGAGACACTGCAGTGTTCTGCTCTCCAGCTGCCCGGAGCAATGCTCTAATCTGCATCAAACCTCTTCCAGTCTCCGACTGGGACGGCTGAATAGACTCTGCTATACGGGTCGCGGTGGTAAGATTCTGAATCGGAGTGCGGTATACCTATGGTTCCGGCGGGAATAGTTGTCGTTGCCGTCGACTTGACTCAGGGATCTGCCGCCGGGCACGTTCGTCGAGTGCACGCTGAAGGTTCTCCAGTCGAGTGCGCTCAGCCAAAGTGGCTAGGCGTGCTACCTCCAAGGCCCGAGCCTCAGAGGTCTCTCCAACAATGGGCGTGTGGAGCGTCTCCACGTTGTGGTGGTGAAGTTCTTCCCTCTGCTGAGAAGAGAGGGTTTCGGGGTGGTACTCTTCGTGAACGTGCGATGGATCACCGCCGCCGTCGTCGCCACCATTGCGACGCATGCCAGGCGGGCTACATGGCGTGTTGACCATTAGGACTTCTATCGTAGGGTCGCTGCTGTCGCGCTTGGATTGGGTCTCGACGGAACCAGTCAAACAGGCCGTAGAGAGATTCGCCGGGCTCGATTGCCACAACTTGAGGGGTGGCCGACTGTCGTGCCACCGCATGCTTCACCCACCATTGTAGCCACGACCGACCAGATCGCTTGCGACAGTGAACAGCGGGGAGCGAAGACACAGTGGGAGGCGACTGATAATGGGTCGACGGCTGCCACAGAAGGACGCCGCGAACGCATGCGTGAAAGTGCGTCGCCTCGCAGACGGGGAGTGCCTTGACGTCCAGGGGAGCTTCTTGAAGCCAAGCGGAGTCGTCGGCGATGAAAACGAGCGCGCAGAGACAGATCTCGCGTCCCTTAGCCAAACCTTCGCCGGAAACCATGATGATAGGACTCGGAGAAATCGCAACCTCACTAGAAAGTAGCTAAGACACCTGCCCCAAGGTGGGCGCCAACTGTCGTGGTTCTAAGTCTGACAGTAGAATGGGGGTAGGTATGAGGAGCCAAGATCCTAGCTACGGTGAAGTTGTGCATGGAAGATTTACGAGTTCAGGCCCTTCTCAGAGGAAGTAACAACCTTACGTCTTGGTGGCCGGAGGCTGGTCGATTGGATTATGCGTGAAGTTACAGGGGGTGCGAACCCTTGTCCTAGAGGAGGGGGTGGCTTATATAGAGTGCGCCAGGACCCCAACCATCCCCCGTTACATAAGGTTCAATGCACATAAAGAGCGGACGTTACTAGTAACATCAGTATTAAAGTCATATAAATGATCATTAGGACTACGGAGTGAACGCCTGAGCGTTGCCATCCAGAGTGACCTTTGATGTTCTGTACTCCAAGTGGTTCCTGATGTGGTCGAATGATTATATCCTGGTCGAATAGAATTGGGCTGCCGAGTGGAACCCCTGGTCGAGTGAGTTGCATCTTGCGGTGATTTCAGTCGTTAGAGCTTGCTGTCCTTTGAATGGCTTTGACTATAGGGCAGTGTCCTTGGGAAGGGTGGTTAGATCAGGTCTATTGCCCTACCCTAGGTACATGTCATCATCAGCCACCTCTACCGCAACTTCTTCAACGACCAACCAATGATGCTCAGGTCGACCCGGCTACGCCAAAGAGGTGTACACTGGTCGCATCACTTATTACTCTACATTCATGTCAATCCATTAGGGCTATTTTGTTTCGAAGGAAAACATGAAGGAAAAACATAGAAATATTAAATTTTCCTATGGTATTATACTATTCAATTATTCAAGCATTTGGTTGAAAGGAATGGAGCCAAACATCCACCTAGACCTACTTTTCAAAATCCTATGCATGAAAACAAGACTAAGTGCATTAGTGGCAAAATAACATTCTAACTATACACATTTTCATATGGTTTCACTTTAATTTGGCCATGTTTCTTTGCATTCCTATGCTCTTCCAATTCTTGTGAACCAAACACCCAAGTTGACAGAAATATGGTGTTTGCAAATTCTCTGTTTCCCATGTGCATTCCTATCCTATTCCGGTGTTTTTCCTATCCTTGCATTTTTAAAATCCTGCAAGCCGAAGGAGTCCTTACAGAATTACTTCAGTTACAGATAGGTGTCGAAGAAAACTTTGTGTGGTTTGTCCTGCTCCTGTCGCGATGTCGTCCACCTCACCTGAGCTGCTCCATCGATAGAAGCATCCACCATACTAGACATCATGTCTCCTAACCATCTTTCGCCGCCTCAGATCTCCTTCCGGCTGCTGGCACCCACCGCAGCTGGATAACCATCATTGACTCAGTAGATGAACCTGAGGAGTACACGGGTCCACAAGAGAGGTCACACTCTTTTTTTCTGCTTATGTTATGCATTGCTTAGTATTACCTGCTACTTTACCATCCTGTTCACCTCTTAGACTCCAAGTCAGGTCCAAATTAATGTTGAAACTTGAGTTTTAAAATACTTGTGTGGCACATATCGAGGCAACAATGAATAGTATCTTTGTCTATTATCTGTTTCACATCTAGCGCATGTCTATGTTGTTCATCTTGGGTGGGAAACAAACACTAAAGCAATCATCATCTGTCTTTTTATTAAATTAAAGCTATCATCAGCATGCTATCATTATTTTTGGATCTATCCACTAGTTGTTACCATCACTCTAGATTTCCGCATGCTCTCCTTACATAATCTCATTATATTTTTTTCATATGCATGTCTGATATTGTACACAGTCATGTTGAACATGTAGAGAAAAAGTGAAGAGTTTTGTGTGGCAATACAATGTCATGCAGACATCGCTGCATGGTGCGTGCAATGGCAAACCCTCCCCCTCCAGATTGTACTCAAGAGGAAGATATCTGTTCTGAGGCGGATTCAGGCGGAGTTGGCCACTCCTATTTACCCCTGAGGTGTTTGCTCTAACTTGGCATGATGATGTTGGTCATATCATGCATATGTTTCCTTGTAGTGCCTACTTTTGACATCATATATGCATCTGGTTAGTTTAGACATGTTCTGTAATGCCACCTATTTAGTTTCTATATCATATATGTGAAATATGCAATCTCAGCTCTTTTAGCCATCCATAATATATGTGAAATATGCAATGCCATCCTATTTAACCAAGCATCATATATTTGAATTATATCTTGCCAATCCTTTTCTTCATTACATTTCCATTTGTTGACAATGTTTGTACATTCAACTACTCTTCCTGTGCATCAGCCATTTGAGTGGGTGATGGAAAAATCTGGAGTGAAAACAAGGTCTTCAGAGCAGACAGTGCTACGTGTCGAAGTTGATCTCTTGCTGGGTCCTGATAGCTCCACAAAGATGGATTCAGAGATAGATGACCAGTCCTATTCCCCCACCGAGGCGTATGCTCTAACTTGGCATAGATATACTACTCATATCATGCATATGGTGTCTTGTATTGCATAGTTTAGATATCATACACACAATATTCAACACCATGTTGTTAGTTCAAACATCACATATGTGAATGCCTCTGCTTAGTGTGTGTGTGTGTATATGTCATATGTGAATTATATCATGCGATCCTGGTTACTTAGATAACATGTATGTGAATTATGTCATGTGAACCTGTTTACTAAACACATCATATAATTATCTCATGCCATCATGTTTAGTAGTCATCATATCTTTTATATTATGTCATGCTATGCTATCCAGTTTAGATAGACATCATATATGTGAAATTATGCCATGCTATCCTTTTTAGTTAAACAATATATGTGTGAACTATTTCATGCCCTCTTTTTTCCACACTATCTATTGCATTTCTCTCATACAAGGTTTGTACATTCAACTACTTTTCTTGTTTATCAGCCATTTGTATTGGAGGGGTTGATGGTAGTATCTAGCAGAGTAAAAACACGATCTTCAAATAAAACAGTCCTACCTCTCGGTGGAGATAGCACCTGTGGCACCCCAGCTCAGAGGAACTGGAACACCCCGTATTCTAGCCCAGAGACCAAGTCTTCTGGAATACGGCACTGCTTGACATAGAGCAAATCAACTCTTATTACAAAGGATAATGGATACAGAGGTTTGATGTTACAAAGGATCACATCAGCACAACGACACTACGCCTGCTAAGGTAGCTCTATGCTAGTAGCAAAACAACTCGTAGCAGCGGAACAACGACGACGGTGGTGAACTCCACTCCATAGGGACTCTGGTTGCGACATGATCTAGCTCGCATGAACGGTAACCTTGAAAAAAAATCAATCATGGCATCACCTGCAATCTGGCATCACGGACCAGGTTAGTACATTGAATGCACTTGCAAGCTCACAACAACCAAAAGCATCAAGGCAAGACAATAACATAGCATTAATAGGTTAACTAATCAATAACTACTATGATAAGGAAGCCATAACTAAACAAGATACGAAACTACTAAGATTCCTGCTGAACCACCATCTCAAGAACCATCTCACTCTTGCCTATCCGGCCAAGCAATAAATCACCTCGATCACCTCGTGATCAATACCTCCATGTGATCACCTCGTGACCACACCACAAACTGAATGATCATCCTCAAGATCATCCCAATATCATCATCAACATCCTGCAAAACTATTACTGCTCACAATATATCAACATATAGATCACCTATAAGTCATTCCGTCATGTGAGTGTTGATCGAACGGTGTGACCTAGTATGAACTTGTGCCCACGACCGAGGACGCGGCTATCGATAGATTAAACACACATTCTGCAGAGGTTAGCACACTGTACCCACATCACAGAACCCATGGCCTCGTGCTCCCATTCGGGTGGACCAACGGCGTTCCGACAAAACCGATCTACTGCCATGACACTCTGTCAGCCACTCCGACCAACTCCCCTTTGGGCTCGGTCATGGGTGGCCCTGATGCCACTCTGGACATCCAACAGCTACCGTCGTGGCAAAACATACATGTCCCAAACAGGGACAAGGGCCCTACAACTATGGGCACCCAAGGCTTATACGGCCTACCTAATCAGGGTAGTGTACGCGTATAACCTTCCCTAGTTGGAGGCACCGGCGAGAGGCATAACAATAGACCGCATTAGGGCCTCCCCATAAAGGTAAATGTGGTTGCACTAGAAATGCCTGATTTGGTGGCACCTGACCAACGAAATGACAGAATTTATCCCCAAGATAGATCTATGATAATTGATATCATCTATCAACCTGTAATCCAAGTCATAGCAATATCCAACAAATAATCCAGATATAGTCACAACCTAATACTCTGAGGGTACCATATCAACTAAGATCATGATGAATCCAAGAAAGATGATACTACTAATCCAATAGCAAGATCAAAATATTAACCTAAGGTCCACATGATAACATCATATCCAAAATAATACTCCAAAGCATAATATCCAATACCATCATGAAAATATTATAAGCCACTAATAATCCAGTGGCACATGCCATCCTCATAAGCTACAAAATAGTAGTCCTAGAACTCCAAGCAACATCATGGCAATAGCAAGATCAAAATATCACTTCGAGAAATGCCATGAAGAATTCATATGTAGCTACTGCAAATTTTAAGCAATTTTAAATAAGTAAACCATGTCATTGCATTGCAATCATGCAAATGGAGGGTGTGGCTTGCCTGGGGAGATGGATTCACCGGGAGGAAGTGCGAGAAGCTCGCGGAAAGAATCGCCGGAAAATGTTCTCTCTCGGAGGGGGCTGAATAATGGCAAGGGCATAATGGGTATTTTTAGAATGTGACAAAATCATGAAAGTGACATCAATGGAGCAGACTCGACGAAACGAAGAAGTGGGCTTTGGAATCACCTGAATCAGAGTTACGAGTGAAAATATATAAGGGTTTGACTGCCAGGGACCTATTTGTAAGAAAAGTCTTCACAAACGGGCCCCTGACTGAAAAACTGAACACACATTTCAGAAATTACGCTTTTAGTGATGTGAAAGTGCATTTCTGGCCAAAGAAAACTAGAGTACGCTTCCACCATAGGAAAACGTATTCCACGAAGTGCGTGTCCACTTATCAACGTTAGCGGGTGCGGGGCCGGGCCTTGTGTTGTTGACACGCGGGTCCCACCACTGGCTTCTCTCTCCTCCCGCCTCCTTCTTCTTCTCCCTGTCGCCCGCCTGCAGAGCAGAAGAAGCTCGCCGGCGCCGGTGCTCTTCCAGCCGGCTCCAGCCATCTCCCACCTCACTTGACCTATGGATGAACTCAGCAGAAGGAGCCACACCCGACGGTGTAGGCCACGGGCTCCAGGGTGGACTGAGGCAAGCGAGAACTTGACCGTCGCGGACGGTGGTCTTCGGGTGCCGGTGAACTCGCGGCCAGAGGCCACCGGAGGAGGAGGCGAAGGGTGGGGAGGCTCCGGGGTAATGGTGGAGATCTCTTGGTGGTGGAAGAAGGAGGGGAAGGGGTCTAGCTCGCCAGAATCGGAGATGGCCAAGGCGGCGACTGTGGCGGCCATGGGAGGCGAGGAGGAGAGGGGCTCGGGAGAGTAGCGGGGCGGGGCCTCGGAGCTGGTGGAGGCCGCTGGTGAAGCGAGGTGCGGTCGGGAATGACTTAAATAGGCAAGGGGGAGGGTCACGAGCTCGGGTGCTGCCAAGGGCGCGCCAGCCAGCTCCGGTGATGGCGTTTAGCTGCACGAGGAGGACGGGTGTTGGTGTCAAAACCGGCGGATCTCGGGTAGGGGGTCCCGAACTGTGTGTCTAAGGTCGATGGTAACAGGAGACAAGGGACACGATGTTTACCCAGGTTCGGGCCCTCTCTATGGAGGTAATACTCTAGGTCCTGCTTGATTGATATTGATGAATATGAGTATTACAAGAGTTGATCTACCTCGAGATCATAATGGCTAAACCCTAGAGGTCTAGCGTGTATGGCTATGATAATGAGTCTCCTCTATCCGGACTAAGTCATCCGGTTTATATAGACACCGGAAGGATCTAGGGTTACACAAGGTCGGTTACAAAGAAAGGAATCTACATATTCGGTCGCCAAGCTTGCCTTCCATGCCAAGGAGAGTCCCATCTGGACACGGTGCAGTCTTCGGTCTTCGTATCTTCACAGCCCATCAGTCCAGCCCATAGCCAACAGGCCAGACGCCCGAGGACCCCTTAGTCCAGGACTCCCTCAATAGCCCCTGAACCTGGCTTTAATGACGAGGTGTTCGGCGTGTAGTGCTATCTTCGGCATTGGAAGGCGGGTTCCTCCTTCCGATCACCAAAATAGTCTTCGGACGGATTGATCGTGTCCGAACCTGTAACACACAGCCGTAGAGAGTATAGTATTCCATGAATCCAATTTGTTGACAACTTTGGTAACATGACGTCACGCTTCTCGGTCATTATTTCGAACTGTTTCCTGTCCCGCCGTTCCACGTTTCGGGGTGTGATTTTCATTGACACGTCTTGTCGAAGCAGAGATCTTGTCCCCTTATTACGGAATTTTCATCAATACGAGCGTTGGTAACCCAACTGTCCTGTGGGAAAGATCCCTTAGGAATAGGAATGTTCCTAGGCTTGGGAGGAGGCGTTCAATACCCGTGGCCTTTATAAAGGAACCAAGGGTTGTCCTTCTATGCCAAACCTCTCCTCAGCCTTCCCAACCTCGAGCTCTAGCACCCAAGGTTCAATTTCATTATTTCAAGCCTCCCCATCATGTCCGGACCCAGCTCTCAAGGCCGATGGGTGGCTTCCTTCGTACAGAGGAGGATATCGCAAAGCTTCGAGAAGCCAGATATTTGACTGCGGAGGTCCACCACAGGCTTCCTGCTCAAGGACATGTTATTCCGCCCCCAGATCTGGAGGGAGGGTTGTATTCATCTCCCACTTCCTCCGGGGGCTAGGGTTTGCTCTTCACCCCTTCGTCCGGGGGCTAATGTTTTATTACGGACTAGATTTTCATGACCTAGCTCCGGACTCTATCCTCCAAGTCTCGGCGTTTATCATTACATGCGAGGCCTTCCTCCAAATCCCCCACACTTCGGCTTATGGCTCAAGACCTTCAGTGTGAAGCCGAAGGTAGTCGACGGGGAACAAGTGGAGTGCGGCGGTGCTACAATCAGCCAACTCACCAGCACTCCTTGGCCAAAGGTTCTTTTACCGAAACTTCCAATCACTGGCAGCGGGAGTGGTTTTACGTTACGAAGCCCCGCAGCACCAAATGGGTAGCTGCAACAACATTCCATCCTGGCCCATCGTTATAGCTTGCATCATGGGTCAACAAGGGGCTGGACTGGGGATCTGTTGATGAAGTGTAGACTTTACAGAGCCGCATCCAACCCCTCCTCGAGAGAGACATCGATCTTGTCAACGTGATCCAAGTGATGTTAGTTCGCCGAATCCTGCCATGCCAGCGCAGGTCTCGCCGCATGTGGGAGCTTAATCCGGAAGGATCACAAACCCTCCAACACTTCTTCAGCACCACACACGAAGGGATGTGGGAATTATTTTTTGGGAAGCGGAAACATTGGCCGGATACCACCGAGGATGCCGGCCTCAACTGCAACCGTCCAGATACCCCGGTAAGCACTTGGCTCCCGAACACTTTGTAATTATGTATACCGTAATATGGTACTGAGCAAGCTATCTTCTTCCAGGGCTGGACAAAGAAGGCGGAACTAATTATGTGTTCGTCCCCTCTACCCGAGGGCCCAGCGAATCATGTTCTAACAAGGATGCTGGCCCTAGCACCATACCAGATGCCTATGAAGGAGGGTGACGCGGAAAGTGAGAGGACCAATGATGGCCCCTATTCCAAGGGTGCATCGGACTTTGTATCCGGAGGGATCAAAATCCCCTCATCCGAAGACAAAAGTGAAGGGGGAGCCACTGTCTCCTTCCCTCCTAGGAAGAGAAGGGCCGCCTCCGAAGATTGGGAGAAACAGGCTCCTAAGCGAGGCAAGATGCCTCAGGTGGGTGGCTCGGGCTTGGAGGACATCCAAATGCAGTCTCATGACGAGGACAAGCCTCAGGCAAAACCGTAAGTGAACAAGGATGTTTTAAACATGTCCCGTTCTTTTCTTATAATGCCTGGGATATATATTTTTTGCAGCTCAACACGCAGTCTTCCTCAACAATCCTCTTCCTCGGGGGACCTACTCCCAGAGATGATGGAAAGCGAGACGCCCCCACCAGCCTCTCCGTCCAATAGGGCGGACGACTTCGAGGTGTCGTCACGGAGGGTCTCCCCCGACCAACAAGTGGTGCAAGGGATGATGAAGATGCTACCCGAAGGTGATACTTCGGTGGCCCAGGGTCCGGGGAACAACAATGAGGGCCCCGAACAATCCGGTATATAGCCGAATATGAATGAACGGATCCCTTCAAAGGGTGGCCGTACTCCTACGACGGCCTCCGGAGACCCAGAGGCGCCGGATATCTTGACGAACATGTTGCGGCAGGCGTCCGTCTCACAGGAACATTGTACCTTGATGGGCACGGTGGTTGAAAAGTTCCTGTCCGTGAAGAGCGGATTGGATGAGGCCTTTGCGAGCCTACTAAGAGGCTTCAAGGTTTGTACTGTAATATGTGTAATTATGTTTTATTCACAAAATACACCTGTGTATAGATAGTAGCCCCTGAGACTCGGGTTGGCTTCCCATGGGAGGAGAACGGAGGATCAAGAAGAAATATTCAAGGACTAATCTGATTAACTTGAACACAGGCAGTTTCCCCCTAGCTACTTCCCAGACTAAGGATATGGCCGAGCTTCAACGGAAGCTTGATGTGGTCGGGGATGATATTGCATTAATCAGTATGCGTCTTGACGAATCGCAAGGTATGTATTCAGGGCAGTACCTTCACATACATTGTTATGATATAAGCATGATGCTGAAAGTTATATACTGTAATATGCATGGCTGCAGATGGTGCTGCCGCCGTTGAAATTCTTCGGGCGGAGCTTGCCCGGGGCAAGGAGCAGGCCTGGTGTAGTAATGTAGCTGCCGAAAAGGCATCGACTAAGTTAAAAGCCGAACGAGCTGCTCGACGTCAAGACGAGGAGAAGATATCGACGATGGTGCTCGAACTAAAAAATGTTGCTAGCCGCTGTGAACTCGTTGAGAAGGAGAATGAAGCCAAGACGGCTGAAACTGACAAGGCCTTACGAGAGGCGAGAGAAGCGCAGTCTGAATCCAAAGCCGCCCGTGAGGAGATCTGGCAAGCTTGGGAGATTGCGGCTAGTGAGCCATTTTTTCTGCAGACTAAGTTCGGCGATCCAAACTGTGCTCAGCTTAACCACTTGTGGAGTTCTCCGGATGAGTTTTTAGACTTGCCGAAGAGTTCTTCTGATGCAGCGTAGTTTTACCAGGTGCGAGAGGGGTATGCAACGGAGAAGCTTTTCTGGTCACAATTCGGCGCGTTGAAGTGCCCCCTGTTGCTGAATGAGCAGATGTCCCAGTGGGCCGAGCTGCATAGGATATCCGGCACTGCCATGAAGAACGTCATAATCCGGTTAGGGCCAACTGATCCTGAATAGCTACTTCGGCTTGGTGCAGCGGCTTATTGACGCGGTGCCCGGTATCGATGCTGTGAAGTGGTCGGTGTTTATTGAGGGTGCATGGATGGCCTTTGCCCGAGTCAAGACATTCTGGGGGAATATGAAAGCCATCGATGTTGCGGTGAAGAATCCACCCAAGGGCAAGGACCGCCACGAAACGAAGCATTATTTTGAAGACGTCCTAGTGGTCGCCCGCTTGATAGAGGGTCAATGCTCGAAAGACATAATGTTCGAGTGAGGTGTATGAGAATTGTACGAGATAATTTTATAGTTAATCTGTTTTTATATATTGCTCGAAAGTTTGTGTTGCTCCTATGCGGCCCTTTTAATATAATCTGAAAGTTTTCTAGTCGTCGGCTTCAACCCCCTCGTAGGAAGTACGGGGGTGTTCAGAAAAGCATTTGATCACTCTTGACCCAACATCTTGGTCCATGAAGGAGGTGTCAATGCGGCGAACCAGGCAACCAGACTATAGGGCGTTAACACTTTCACTTAGCCATAGGAGTTTCATGGTGGGTCTACGACATAGCCCCTGGTATGTATGCGGCTTATTCATACGATGTGTGTACATATTTGACCGAAAAGAGGTCCTTCATGTGACACGGAGGAATCGCTAGAGATTCCGATAAGTCATCGAGTGGTTGACGAGCTCTCGCCGCATCATGACAGTCAGTTTTCGGCTTTCTCTACTGAGGTGCTAATCCAGGTGAACCGGCAGCATAATCGCAGTAGTTCTCCCTTTACTACCCTAGCTGATAGAGTGGGACGTAGGATAGCAAGCACAGGAGCCGGGCAACCCAACTATTGAGCCAAGACATGATTTGGAGCTAATGCATATAAGGCCAAACTCGCGATGCCGAAGTACGCTGTAAAAGCTGTTCGGACTTTGCTGGCAACTCATTTGTTCCCATACCGAGCCCCTGGTGATTTAAGTCCGGGGCATATCTGTGAAGCGACCTTAAAGGGTGTATTCATTTGCGGAAAGACGCGGATGATTAATTCAGGTAATGTGAACTAGGACCTGAGCGATATGCCAAAGATAACTCGATATATATAAAGGCCATGACCCTGGCTATTTGATATGCCATGGGTCGAAGGCAGAGGAAAAAAGGCATTTTACAGGCTCGAAAAAGAGTGCGGTCTACAAAAAGTTATTTTGGACCTCCCGTCACACGTCTGCGCCGCTTGTCCTCGGCAAGGGGACTCCTTGAAGGAAGTAACCCCGTAGGTGAGTGTGCGGATCCGAACTCCGATGGAGTCAGTCTTAGATGTTTCTCCTTTGCGCCACCTGTTTTTAAGAGATAATGAAGAAAGAAAAAGGAAAGTAAATAAAAATGTTACCGGAGTGCTTGCAGAGTTGTCCGTATTATGCTTCCGCCAATGCCCATGGTATTTTAAGTGTGTAGTTATGTATGTGTGGTATAGTTTTAATGGGTATATGAGATGGGCAACAGAAGCCGAACTGCTATTTCTGCTCCAGAGTTGATCGATCTTTGGGGCGAAGTTGATTCTGACCCCGGCATTTTGCTGGTGAACCACTCTGTTGTCCCTATTGCCTGGCGACCTCCTTCCCTTGTGTTCGGCATTGAGCTTGTCGGCCTACTTGAGGAACCAATGGCTTCAGTTTGTATGATTAGCTGGTTTATTGGGGTGGCCGTGAATCTGGTAGGGTCGGTCCAGTATCTTGTCTAGGTTGGATGGTCCGTCTCGGTTTGCCTTGAATGGCTTTTTCCATTGATCGGGCATGGGATTGCTGAGTCCAGCGTTGACCGCTGTGTCGCGTGATCTTTCATTATCATTGCGACTGTTGTGTTTGCTTTGTCGTGGCTTGCCATTGCTGTCTCGGATTTCGGAAGTGCCCGAGTCGCTGGCGCTATTGCTTCTATGAGCGAGCCAACTATCTTCTCCCGCACAAAAGCAGGTCATTAGAGCGGTAAGGGATGTCATGGATCTAGGTCCTTCTTGACCGAGGTGGCATGCAAGCCATTCATCCTGGACGCTGTGTTTAAGGACCGCAAGGCTTTCCGTGTCCGGACAGTTGATGATTTGGTTCTTTTTTACTAAGAACCTAGTGCAGAGCTTCCTGGCTGACTCTCTGGGCTGCTGGACAATATGACTTAGGTCATCGGCGTCCGGTGGCCGGACATATGTTCCTTGGAAGTTGTCACGAAAGGCGTTCTCCAAATCTTCCCAGCTGCCAATAGAATTTTCTGGCAGACTGTTTAACCAGTACCGAGCTGGTCCTTTGAGTTTTAGTGGTAGGTATTTGATTGCATGAAGGTCGTCTCCATGGGCCATGTGGATGTGGAGGAGGAAGTCCTCGATCCATACCGTGGGATCTGTTGTTCCATCGTATGATTCAATATTTATAGGTTTGAACCTGTCTGGGAATTCATGCTCCATTACTTCGTCTGAGAAGCAAAGATGGTGTGCGGCACCTCTATGTTGGGCCACACTGCGATGTACCTCCAATGTAGTCCATTTGTGGTTTTCAGCCCGGGCATGGCTAGGTTTGTCACGTTCGAATAGGTGGCCATCGTCACATGTCGAGGTATGTCCTCGCGATCCGTAGATCGCTCTTGAGTGTCCTGCTCTACTACCAAAGTCATATTGAAGATCGTATGTACAACCCTGAGCTGTTTTGATCCTGCCTTTACGGCGAGGTGGGGCGGTCTGGTCTTTGGCTCGAGTTGTTGCTTTACCCGAACCAAGTTGCGGTCGACCTGCCGCCTTGTGCGATGATGGCACGGGTTGGAGCGCCTTGTCGTCGCCCTCCGGTAGCAATCTGTGCTTCGGGTAGCTTTTGGCTGGGCCACTAAGGCCGTATTCTTTGGTGGCTAGGACTTCGGTCCATCTATCATTGAGAAGATCATGGTCAGCTTGAAGCTGCTGCTGCTTCTTTTTCAGGCTCCTTGCAGTGGCTATTAGTTGGCGCTTGAAGCGCTACTGCTCAAGAGGTTCCTCAGGCACGATGAAATCCTCGATGCCGAGGCTTACCTCATCCTCAGAGACTGGAAGGTAATTGTCGTCCTCCGAGTCTTCATGCATGGCTAGTTTACTAGGGCTAACCTGCCCATCGTCCTGTTCATCTTGGTCTTTAGCTGTGTCAATGGGGTCTTCGTTGTTTTCGGCATCATCGTCCATACCTTCAATGTTCTCGGAGTCGTAATCAAGTGTATCGGTCAAATCCTCGACCGTGGCTATGAAGAGGGTGGTGGGTGGGAAGCAAAATTTTCCACCGTCGGCCCCTGGTTCGAGCCGGATATAGTTCGGCTATGAGTCCTCCACCAAGGACAGGTTCTTTCATGAGTTTAGCACATCGCCCAAAGGCGAGTGCTGGAAGGTGTCTGCATCGCTGAATTCGAAGATCGATAAGCGATCAAGCTCGGCGTCCGAGGGCTCACGTGGTTCAGAACTTACGGCTGGAGACGAGTCCGGAGTTCCGCTGACAAAGAGGTTGTGAGAGGTTAAGTCTATGTGCGGCTCCAACGCCGTGGAATCTGTGGCCTCCGTGGTGGGGTTGATCCTCCCGTCCTTGGATGGCGCAACTTGCTCTAGATCTAGGTCTGGAGCGGATACAGGAGCAATCTCCTGGATGCAGCCAGATGACAGATTTAGGTCATGATCATCGGGGTGACAGGGAGCGCCTACCACGGTCTCGAATCCGGCGAAGATCGAGTCTCCACGGATGTCTGGAACGTAGTTCAAGCTCCCAAATCTAACCTGATGGCCAGGGGCGTAGCTTTCGATCTGCTCCAGATGGCCAAGCGAATTGGCCCGCAGTGCGAAGCCGCTGGACACGAAGATCTATCCGGGGAGGAAAGTTTCTCCTTGGACGACGTCATTATTGACGATTGAAGGGGCCATCAGACCTTTTAGTGACAACACGGAGGAACTCTCAATGAAAGCTCCAATGTCAGTGTCAAAACCGACGGATCTTAGGTAGGGGGTTCCGAACTGTGCGTCTAAGGTCGATGGTAACAGGAGACAAGGGACACGATGTTTACCCAGGTTCGGGCCCTCTCTATGGAGGTAATACCCTACGTCCTTCTTGATTGATGTTGATGAATATGAGTATTACAAGAGTTGATCTACCTTGAGATCGTAATGGCTAAACCTTAGTGGTCTAGCGTGTATGGCTATGATAATGAGTCTCCACTATCCGGACTAAGTCCTCCAGTGTATATAGACACCGGAAGGATCTAGGGTTACATAAGGTCGGTTACAAAGAAAAGGAATCTACATATTCGGTCGCCAAGCTTGCCTTCCATGCTAAGGAGAGTCCCATCCGAACACGGGTGTAGTCTTCGGTCTTTGTATCTTCACAGCTCATCAGTCCGGCCCATAGCCAACAGGCCGGACGCCCGAGGACCCCTTAGTCTAGGACTCCCTCCACGGGGATGACTAGAGAGGGCACATGAGGGTCACAGAGTAGTAGACAATGCCAGGGACATGGGGAAGAAGAAGCCGAGGCGCGAACAGAGCCGGTCGGCCACTGTTCGCCAGTGGGGATGCGGCGGCGAGCGCCAACGAGGAAGCTGCGGGAGGGGGAGCATGGTCGGAGAGCGTCGTGAGGTAGCAGGGAGCCAGGTCGACAACCATGGGTGTGCAGGCACGGCCGGAGCGACGCGGCTCGACGCAGTTAGTGGCGCAGAGCGCGGCCGCAACAGCCAGAGCGCGTGACCAGCCATGCCAGTGTTGTAGTCACCATGAGACAAGGCAACGAGAGGTCACAAGAGGCAGGAAAATTGTGTCTAGCATAAGGTCCTTCCATCCTAGAGACTGTGGAAAATTAAATATCGAGAGAAGAGGCTCTGTAGCGAAGCGAGGCATTGATGAAAGTTTGTTGTAGCAAACTTGGTTGCGCACTAGTGATGAACATGGAAGAGGAAAGAGCCAAACCCGTTGTCTCGGGTGTTTATCTTAGGAAGGACTATAATCTTGGGGGTTATGACGGGAATTGGACCACAAAACAACAGGGTTGCTTTGTAACTGCATAATTGGTCCAGAAACTTGATTAGGATGGTGCACTCACATAGATTAGCCACTTGAGCTGAAAATGGGTAGATCATGATGATATGGACATATTAAGATGCTGTAAAAAATTCATACCAAATGGACTTGCCAAAATGGTACTTGCTTCACAAACATCCTCTCTTTCCAAAAACTTGCAATTATATTGGGGAGAAGATCACTTGATGAAATGGTCCCAAATTTTGTGGAGAGATGTGATACTGGTAGGAGCATGATCTAGTAATTTCTTAGAATTAATGACGCAATATAAAATATACTTGCTTCACAAACGGAAAATATTAACAGAATCAAAGATTTGAAGTTTTGCTCACATAGATGATTAGATGGAGCTGAAAATTGGAGGAGGGTAATGATATGAGCACATGAAGAGGCATGAAAAATTTCAACTCATTTGGGAACTCCAAGATACTTCCTTCACAATGGCTTCTGTCCGCCAGAAACTTTGAAAAATCACCGAGGAAGGTTGGCTTGGCAAATGAAGTTAAATTTTGGTATGAATCAATGATTTTGATGTAGAAGCATTCCCAAAAAGTTTGGGAGCAAACATGCAAATATAGGTGGCACTTCCTTCACAGAAAACCACACTGGACAGAAATGAAGAATAAATATTGGGGAGTTATTTTTGGGCTAGGAAAGGAAAGTTTGGGCATATTTGAGCAACATATGACCCAAAGAAATTATGAGAATTACTTTGGAATTTTAGGAGTGGCAGAAATATAGGTTGTTTTACAACCTAGGACAAATAGGGCTATTCCTTTAATAGAAAAGGAATATTCCTTAGAAAAGAATTTTAGGGTTTGGTCAAGAAATGAAGTGACATGATCTTGGGAAAGATTTAAGAATGATGAGTCACTTCAAAGAAGAAATGATGATGATTTCCCAGGTTTCAAGTCCACGGATCCACTCCAAAAAGAAAATCAGGGCAAAAACCAAATAAATCGAAAAGGAAATGAAAGGGCCAAACACCAGGGTGTTACAGCACCCGGTTGTACATGCACCAGAACTAGCCCTACCACACATAACCCAGACTCTCGCAGATTGTACCCCTACTCCGATGGACAGATAACCAGCTTCACCAATCTAACCCCATCCCCAGAAGATTGTAACCCAGTTCCAGTTGTCACAGCACCATCTCCACCACAGAGCTCCCAAACAAGAGCAGTTAGTAAGGTAGCTCCAGTGCCCAAAGCACCAGTACTACCACGACGAACCCCAAGTCCACCAGTTAGTACACATATTCCTATGGACGAAGCACAACCAGCCATTCATAGTTTAGCATCTATCACATTTGATGTTGTTAAATCCTATGTGCGTATCTTCCCATCATGGAAATGTTATGCCAAAGGTGAAGGAAAAAGCCAGTTGCAGGTGTTCGTCTAGGAGTTATGTGTAAGTAATGTTATTCATGGCAATTACTTTACTTTGTCCCATACATTCTACTCGATGCTGGTTACAATACATCAAATGTTCCCATTTTTCTCTATTGAGAAGGACCGATTTGGAAACTCAGGATGAGGTAACTGTGCTAATACCTCGCTATCTTCAAGAATGCTTGGTGGTAGTATCGGAATTACCTGAAGAAAACGTACTTCACTGGCAAAGAAACTCATCAGATTCCCTTAATTTCTCCTGAGACACATTTACGAGATGATGACTGGGAATGCCTTGTTCTGTAATGGTCCCAAACCAAGAATGCAGTAAGGTCTATGAGCTTGTTTTTTATTTTGAAGTACTATATACCTGCGTCTTACTGTACTCTGTTCGTGTAGAACAAGTGTTTAAACATGAAGAACAACTATTCTCATTTAAGATTCTATTGCTATGGTGCATATTGTTTTGCTCTTGTATCATTGTATTTACTTATACAAACTTATTTTTAAATTGAAGGATCCAATGGAAACTCCAATGGCACAACAGGTATGTTTAAACATGTTTCTTTAACAGGTTTGCTCTTCTAAACTGCTCTGTTGATTTCAATTTCAATTGTGTAGACAGTTGACTTCTCATATCATGCACATTACTAGCATCACAACGGATCCAATAGTGTTGTTGTACATGTATACCTGTGGTACCCATCTGAAATCGTGTTGTGCCGTGTAGTCTCCCACACTTTTATTCTTTCAATGTTGCTTTGTCTTGAACTGATGTGATTTGAACCGTGTCTCTATTTTGATTTCACAAGACAATCCAGTGACCATACGACATAGATATATGTTTGTTTGATGCTTTTATTATGTACTACTTGGCAATAGAAGACTTGGTAGTTTAATTGTGTCCACCTTACTACTAAACTGATTCACTGAAATGAGTTTCATGTACTACATGCTAAACATGTTATGTGTCTACTTGTTTCTTCTGTTAGAATGTTGACAGAATATTGGGGAAGAGTACCTTATTAAGAAATGGTAAAGGAAGTAATGCAGATAAGGTTCGGGATCGTGAGACATCCTTGTTGATCTCCAATAAATCTGATAAAACAACTAAGGAAAACTATCTTGAAGACAGTGAGACAACCCCAAAGTCTTGTCTTAATGTAGTGTTCAAATTATTGACCACTACCATTGGCACAAACTCTTTGACCTCACTATCTAAATCAGTTTGGTTTCTTGAGTCTCAACTACAAGTTGTAAGACATCGATCAGTTGTGCTCCGACAAGAAGCCGAAGGACTACAGAAGTCCCCGGAGAATTTAGCTGCATACTTTCCAGTGCAACAACAAGCATTGGAGGATTTTATAGCCAAACAGGAGAAAGCTAATAAGCTTGCTAAGCTTATTGCTAGCATGGTGGATACCCAAGACAACGTTTCTTGAGCTCTTCTAAAGTTGTTTCAGTTATGGAATTGTTTTGCTGTCGTGTTTATTTGCATTGGCTGTAATATGTTGCTTTGTTCCCTATATTTACACTGGTGGCAAACTTTGATGCCCAGTGGATGTAATATGTGTAATAGCCGTAATAGCCTAGCATTAGTTCCTTCCTTATTTATTTACTTATTGTCTTCTTTAGTTGTTTGCTTGGAGTCACTTCAGTTCTTTTTCCGCATTTTTCTAGTGGCCACAATAACCTATTTTTTAAAACTAGGCCACAATAACCATGGGCAACATACTGACCATCGTAACCATGGGCCTGCTACCTGCTATAGTGCCATGGGCCTCCTACGGGCTGAAGGATCCATGGGCCTTCTACGGGCCATAGAATCAATGGGTCTTCTACGGGCCATGGATCAATTGGCAAAACATGGGTCGTACTATTTGTGGACCAATAACGGACCGCAATATGGGCCGTAAACAGACTACAATGGGAATAGTTTGTTTATGGGCCAACCATAATGGGCCTTTAAGAGGCCGATATGTTTAAGGGGCTTCATTCTATCGATAGGCATAATGGGTCATTAGTGGGTCGTATTTGATGATGCTATGGAAACAGCCCAACATATTAATGGGCCACAAACGGGCCGACTGTGGGCACGGGCTGAATTTGACCCACAAGCGGAATAGGCCAATCATGGACCGTAAGTATTCGAATGCTAGAAAAGAGGCCAAGAATAAATGGATCCTTCAAAGGCCGAATGACAACACGGGCTGGAAACGGCCCAATGGAATAATGGGTCGTTAATGGGTATAAAGCAATATACTATTCATTATGGGCCAGTTTCACCACGGGCCATTAATGGGCCTAGGGTTACAAAGGGCCTCATATGGGCCAAAAGACATCATGGGCCGTACATGGTGTCGGTGTCAAAACTGGCGGATCTCGAGTAGGGGGTCCCGAACTGTGCGTCTAAGGCTGATGGTAACAGGAGGTGGGGGACACAATGTCTACACAGGTTCGGGACCTCACGATGGAGGTAATACCCTACTTCCTGCTTGATTGATCTTGATGATATGAGTATTACAAGAGTTAATCTACCACGAGATCGTAGAGGCTAAACCCTAGAAGCTAGCCTATGATTATGATTGTTGTTGTCCTACGGACTAAACCCTCCGGTTTATATAAACACTGGAGGGGGCTAGGGTTACACAGAGTCGGTTACAAGGGAGGAGATCTACATATCCGAATTGCCAAGTTTGCCTTCCACGCAAAGGAGAGTCCCACCCGGACACGGGACGAAGTCTTCAATCTTGTATCTTCATAGTCCAACAGTCCGGCCAAAGTATATAGTCCGGCTGTCCGAGGACCCCCTAATCCAGTACTCCCTCAGTATCCCCTGAACCAGGCTTCAATGGATGAGTCCGGCGCGCAGATTGTCTTCGGCATTGCAAGGCGGGTTCCTTCTTCGAATACTCCATAGAAGATTTTGAACACAAGGATCGTGTCCGGCTCTGCAAAACAAATTCAACATACCACCGTAGAGAGTACAATATTCACAAATCCAATCCGCTGACAACTTTTCCGAACGTGACACCATGCCATGATCCGGTCTTTATTCGAACTGTTCTCCCTAACCAGCTACTGCGCATGTCGCGAGGCGGTTTTATGGGCATGTCGTATCGAAACACATATCGTGTCCCCCTATCTTGGGATTCTCTTCAATACGGGTATGGGTAATCCAACCGCGTCTTTAGCGCGACGCTTGGGGAATAAGAGAGTTTACCAGGCATGTGGGGAGGCGCTGGATCCCTGCCGCCTTTATAAGGAGATAAGGACTCCCCTTTTGTCACCCACGCCTTCTCCTTCTTCTTATCCATTCCCCTCTGCTCGAGCCCCAGCGCCCAAGCATTTGTCCTCTTCGACCACAAAGGTCCTCCGAAAATGTCTGGATCTAGAGCAGGAGGCAAATGGATGGCCTCCACCATCTGGGAGAAGGATATCAAAAAGCTTCGGGAGGCCGGGTACCTGGCCCAGAAAATCAGCCACCGTCTCCCTACGGTAGGACAGATCGTCCTTACTCCGGAACCCCACGAGAGGGTTGTTTTCCTCCCTCATTTTGTCCGCGGGCTGGGGTTTCCCCTCCACCCATTCGTTCGCGGCATCATGTATTACTATGGAATCGATTTTCATGATCTATCCCCCAATTCCTTCCTCAACATCTCGACATTCATCATCGTGTTCGAGGCCTTTCTCTTCATCTCGCCACACTTTGGCTTATGGTTGAAGATCTTTAATGTGAAGACCAATGTAGTGGGCGGAGAGCACGCCGAGTGCGGAGGCTCCATGGTGAGCAAGATGCCCAACGTCACATGGCCAATAGGTACTTTCAATGATTCCGCCAAAGAGTGGCAGCAGCAGTGGTTTTACATCACTGAGTCGCGCGACACAAAATGGGCCACTGCTCCTGAATTCCGATCCGGAGCCCCCTTGCGGCTTACGTCCTGGCCCAAGAAGGGCCAAGATTGGTCTTAGTCCGACGAGCTGTCGGTACTTCAGACGCGCGTCAAGAGTATGGAAGACAAGGATATCAAACTTGTCAATGTAGTCCAGGTGATGTTAGCTCGCCGGATCCTTCCTTCTCAACACCGGGATTGCAATTTATGGGAATTCGACCAGGCCAAGCACTAGACCCTGCGAGAGCTCTTTGGCTCCTCACACAAAGATATTTGGAGGGTGCTTTTTAAGTCCGGCAAATCATGACCAAACTCAGCCGAGGACCACGGGTACCACCTGTCCCGCCCCGCAAGTTCGGTAAGCCATTATAAGTTTTATTTGCATAACCCAAGGGAAACGCTTAATGTGTTTTACACAACTCTCCTAGGACTGGATGAAGAAGGCGGGGCAGATCTACTGTCTGGCCCCGCTACCTGAAGAACCGGCCGGCCCTCTTCTAACGAAGATGCTGGTCCCGGTGCCCTACAAGGCGCCGAAGGGAAAAACTCTTCTTCCAGAGGAGTCCACCGCCGCTGATAGCAGCCCGGAGTGGGATCCCAGGGCTCAGCCCCTGGTGAACTCGTGAGTATATAAAATCCGAACACGTTTATGCGTCCAGACTTATCATGGCACAATATTTTGATCTGGGCCATACTTTTTGCAGTCCGGCGAGGTCCCACGCAGAGCAATCCTCGTCGGAGGATTTGCTAGGCTCGGACACTATGGAGAGCGGGACACCCCCGAAGGCACCTTCCCCCAAACATGTGAATGACACCGAGGCTTTGTCCCAGGAGGACCCAGGACAAGGAGGGGAGAGATTGCCAAGGTGGCGCCAGGAGGTCAAACTTCAGGGGCCGGACACACGGGAGAGAAGGCTCCCATGGGTGTCGTCAGCAGGAGCCATCTTGAATTCGGCCCCCAGCCGGACGCTATTCCGGAGACCAATATGGTTCCAAAGTCAGGCATGCGGTCTTGCTTAGGTAGAGGGGGTGTACCTGTTCCACCGGTAACCTCTGTCAACCCAGCGGTGCTGGATACTTTATTGGCAGCGTTGAAAAGCACCTCCGTTGTCGATGAACACCGTGCCCTTGTGGGTGCGGTGATTGAAAAGATTCAATCTGCGGAGAGTGGGCTAAATGAAGCCTGTATTAGCCTTATAAGAGGCTTTGAGGTATGTTTTATGAAGTTTTGAAGAGTGTCACAGCATAGATAGTAGCCCCTGATACACTGTTCGGTGAGAGAAAGAAACAGATAGAGGATCAAATCTATGTTCGCATGAGACTCACTTGATGACATTTATCTCTCTTTTGGTATAAACAGGAGTCTGTAGCAACTACCACCTCTCTTACTGCGGAGGTCTCCGGACTAAATCAAAGTCTGGAGCAGGCCACAGAAGAATTGGGCCAGTTGAAAAGGCAGTTGGAGGATAAACAAGGTATGCACAAACCTTGCTCACGTTCAGTGCGAACGAATTTTAAAATATGTTTTGTGATTTGTGCCAGGGGCGATGACCGAAGTTGAGGCTCTGAAGAAGGCTGTTGCCAAGGCCGAGGGAAAGGCGGCCGCAGAGCGGGCTCTTCGTGAGAAGCATGAGGCCAGGGTTATTGAAGCTGAGCAAGAGCTTCAAAAGGTCGTGAGAAGATGCGAGGCCTTGGAGCAGAGTCTAACGAAGAAAGAATCCGAACTTACCAAGGCTCATCAGGCCGCATGCGGTGCCCAGGGGGAAACCCAGGGTGCCCTGCAGGAGATCCAAGAGGCGGGGAAGATCGTGGCAGGTAAGGCTTGTTCCACGTAAGGCAAGTATTTGGGGAGAAAAACATTTTTCTAATATTGAGTTCGGATTTCTCCAGGGGTGTTTGCGGAGCTTCCACGCAGCATATCTGATGCCGCACAATTCTACCGAGCCAAAGAAAGGAACACTGCAGATAAGCTCTTCTGGTCACAGTATCTGGCACCGAATTATCCTGTGCCTTTTGCTGACCAACTGAAACAGCTGATCAAACTGCAGAAGGCTGCCGAGCTAACGATGAAGGATTTGATTATCCGGCTATGGCCCGCTAAGCCGATTCCAGGCAGCTACTTTGGGCTCATAAAATGGCTTGCGAGTGCCTGCCCTCGACTGGACGTCATCAATCGGTCGGTCTATATAGAGGGTGCGCGAATGGCCTTCGCCCGTGCAAAGGTGCACTGGGGGAAGATGGATGATGAAAAGCTGGTGACCGAGGGACCGCCGGAGGGAAAGGAGCACCGCAAGCCTGAGTTATATTATGAAGGTGTCCTGAAAGGATCCTGCCTTGTGGCAGAGCAATGCACCAAGGACATTATATTTCCATGAATACAATCATGTTGTCCTTTGTAATGTTGAACAAGGTCATTTCTATTATTTATTGCCTATTATATGAAAGTTTATCCTCCTACGCGGCCATTTTATATATTAATGCTGAGAGTTGGCCAATCGTCGGCTTCTACCCCCACGTAGGAAGTACGGGGGTGTTCAGGATAAATCTGATCACTCCTTATCCCAGTTTTGGGTCCTCCGAAGGAGGTGTTCAGCACAACGAACCAGGCAGTCAGACTATAGGGCTTTATCACTCTCACTTAGCCATATGAGCTTTAGAAAAGGAAGGTAGGCACAACCCTTGGTGTTCGGAAGACCGACGAGGGGCTCTATAAGCACCTGATCGGACGAAAAACTGATCCATCGCACGCTGCATTAGTTATGGCATTATGCGGGATAAATCCTTAAACATTTAATAACCTCTCGAACAGCTGACCATCTCTCGCCCTATCATGACAATCAGTTTTCGGCTTTCTCTACTGAGGTGCTCGTCCGGAAGAACCGGGACACAATCGCAGTAGTTCTCACTGTGCCGCCTTAGCCGATATAGCGGAATGTAAGGCAGCAAAACATGGGAGCCGGGCAAACCCAACATTTGACCCAAGACATCATTCGGAGCTAATGCATATAATGCTATAAGTTCGGGGTGCCGAACTACCATGAAGGTGTTCGGACTTTATTGCCGTATTATGGGTAAAACGAAGCCCCTGGCATATTTAAGGCATATCGCGGTGTATGGATGCCATTTGACAAAAGAATTTCAATAAGAGATAACGGCAGATAAGCGTCATATAAATCCACATGACGTATTTAAATAATACGTCGATGCGTATGAGTACATATAAAGTAATAAAAAGAGAAAGTGACTGTGGAACATACTGAGACCAGGCAGGAAGAAGCTGTGTGCGGATCCGGAGTGCAGTCGGATGGTCATCGAGGGGAATATCTAAGAGTTCCCTTGCATGTTCGAGTTGTTTTCATCTCGCCAGTCCTTGCCTGGGCAAAAATGAACCTATACAGAAAATGCAAGATGTGTTTGTGTGCCGTAGAGCGGTTGAGCCGCGGTATGTGGCCTGTCCTGGCTTTCGCCGGAGTGTTTAATTGAGCTCTAGATGAGCTGGGCTATCGTGCCGCGAAGTAGTTCGGAGTCCTTTGGTGGTGTCCAGGAGCTTGGCCGTCGACTCGAGATTCGAGTGAAAGGTGCCGCTCGTTGCTTCTGCTGTTAAAGCAGCGGCATACTCTTTGGTACCGAGGGGGAGTTCGGCCTTGCCATTAACCATGATGACGCCGCGCGGACCGGGCATCTTGAGCTTACGGTAGGCATAATGTGGCACCGCGTTGAATCGAGCGAACGAGGTTCGTCCGAGCAGTGCCTGATAATCACTATGAAAGGGGATGGTGTCGAAGATTAACTCTTCGGCACGGTAATTGTCCGGTGATCCGAAGACTACCTCAAGGGCGATGGAGCCTATACAGCTGACCTTCACACCTGGTATAATACCTCTAAAGGTGGCTTTAGTGGGCTTGATCACCGAATGATCGATGCCCATCTTGCGCACTGTGTCCTGGTAAAGCAGGTTTAGACTGCTGCCTCCGTCCATAAGGACTCATGTGAGGTGGAACCCGTCAATTATTGGGTCGAGGACTAGTGCGGCTGAATTGCCCTGATTGGTGTTAACCGGACGATCCGTGCGGTTGAAGGTGATCGGCCCTAGTTTATATTCTGGGACGACTGGTTCCATTAAGTCGGCACCCCTAAGGGTGCGCATCCGGTCTGGGTTGGGAGTGTGGGTGGTGTTTACCACGTTCACCGTTTGGATTTGCAGGGCAAATTTCTTTTGCCCTCCTGTATTCGGTGATCTGGGCTCCTCGTCGCTATCATCGCTTTGAGACCCCTTCTCTTTGTTTTCGGCACCTGACCTGCCAGCTTGTTTGAAGACCCAGCATTCTCTGTTGGTATGATTGTCTAGTGTTCCTGGGCCCGAATTGTCATTTTTGAATGGCCTTTTCTGCTGACCAGACTTAGAGCCACTAAATCCTGCATTGACTATCGTATCTTCGGTGTTTCCACCATTTTTGCGATGCTTGTGCTTGTTGCGTCGGGGTTTGCCGTTGCTATCTCTGGCCTCTGATGTGCCAGGATTGCTTGTTGTGTTGTTGCTATGGGCCAACCAGCTATCATCGCCCGCGCAAAGCGGGTTATGAGTGTCGTGAGGGCTACCATGGATTTTGGCTTTCTTGGCCGAGATGTCGGGCTAGCCACTCGTCACAGATGTTATGTTTAAAGGCCGCTAGGGCTTCGGCATCCGGACAGTCGACAATTTGGTTCTTTTTAGTTAGAAACCGAGTCCAGAATTTCCTGGCTGACTCTTCGGGCTGTTGTGTTATGTGACTTAAATCATCAGCATCCGGTGGTCGCACATAAGTGCCCTAGAAGTTGTCTAGGAATGCGTCTGCCAGGTTCTCCCAACTTTTGATGGAGTTTGCCGGCAAGCTATTCAGCCAATGTTGAGCTGGCCCTTTGAGTTTTAGTGGGAGATACTTGATGGCGTGTAGATCATCCCCGCGGGCCATGCGAATGTGGAGGAAGAAATCCTCTATCCATACTGCGGGGTTTGTAGTACCATCATATGATTCAATGTTCACGGGTTTAAACCCTTCTGGGAATTCATGATCCATTACTTCGTCAGTGAAGCATAGGGGGTGTGCGGCGCCTCTGTGCCGGGCTATATCACGACACAGTTCATACGAGTCTTGTCTGCTGTATTCGGCCTGGCCGGATTTGTTTTTAGTATATCCGGCGTGACAGTCATCGTCACGCATTGGGGCGTGCCCCCGTGATCCGTAGATCAATCTTATATGTCCTGCTTTGTTTTCCAATACGTCCCGCAGGTCCTGCGTGTAGCCCCGTGCCTTGGTGTTTTTGTTTGACTGGCGACGGGGTGCGGGCTAGACTTCTAGATGATATGCCGCTTTGTCTCGGTCACGAGGTGGCCGGTCAGCCGCATCATACGCTGCTAGTGTAGGCTTTAATGCTTCCTCCTCGAGTTGGGGTAGCAACCTGCGCTTTGGGTAACTTTTGGTTGGGCGCTCGGGTTCGTATTCCTCGGCTGCCACGACCTCGGTCCATCTATCCGCTAGCAGATCTTGATCAACTTGAAGCTGCTGCTGCCTTTTCTTCAGGCTTTTTGCTGTGGCTATAAGCCGGCGCTTGAAGCACTCCTGCTCGACGGGATCCTCAGGCACGATGAATTCTTCGTCGCCGAGGTTCATCTCGTCTTCGGAGAGGGGCATGCAATTGTCATCCCCTGATTCTCCGTCTGTCGCCTGTTCCTTAGGGCTCGCTTGCCCATCCTCCTGCTCGAAGCCTGTCTGGAGGGCATTGTCTTCATCTTCGGCACTGTCTGTAGCGTTATTGTTTCTTGTGCCGGTATCGCTGCTTTTGCTATGGCAGGGCTTAGAGCGGCGTCGATGACGCCGGTGCTTAGATTGCTTCTCGAGGGGGTTATCCTCTGTTGCCTTATTGACATTTCTTTCTTTGGGGGTGTCCACCATGTATGTATATATATATATATATATATATCATATGATGAGGTGGCTGTCCAGTGCCATGTGGGTGGTGGTTCCTGTTCTTCTCCTGCATCGTCATCCATACCGTCGATGTCTTCAGAGCCGAAATCAAGCATGTCGGTTAGGTCGTCGACAGTGGCTATTAAGTGGGCGGTGGGTGGGGAATGAATTTCGTCATCTGCTTCCCACTCAAGCCGGACATAGTTCGGACAAGGATCTCCTGACAAGGAGAGAGACCTCAATGAATTTAGCACGTCGCCCAAGGGCGAGTGCTAAAAGATATCTGCGGAGGTAAACTCCATGATCGGTGCCCAGTCAGATTCGATAGGCACAGACGCAAGCGGTTCGGATCCTATGGCCGGGGACGAATCCAAGGGTCCGGCAATAGAGGTCTCATAGGAGGTGAAGTCAGTATTCGGCTCTATCGCTGCTGAGTGTGCGGCCTCCGTGGCGGGGGTCCATCCACCCGTCCTTGGACGGCACGATCTGCTCCGGATTGAGGGCCGGAGTAGCCACATGTGTGATCTCCCGGACACCGTCCGATGGCAGAGCTAAGTCATGCTCGTCGTGACTGTGTGGCACACCTGACATGGGCTCGAATCCATTGGAGATCAAGTCTCCGCGGATGTTGGTAGTATAGTTCAAGCTTCCAAACCTGACCTGATGGCCAGGGGCGTAGCTCTCGATCTGCTCTAGATGGCCAAGCGAGTTGGCCTGCAGTACAAAGCCACCGGATATGAAGATCTGTCCGGGGAGAAAAACCTCACTCTAGATCGCATCGTTGCCGATGATCGAAGGAGCCATCAAGCCTTTATGGTGACGACACAGTGGAACTCTCAATGAAAGCACCAATGTCGGTGTCAAAACTGGCGGATCTCAGGTAGGGGGTCCTGAACTGTGCGTCTAAGGCTAATGGTAACAGGAGGCGTGGGACACAATGTTTACCCAGGTTCGGGCCCTCATGATGGAGGTAATACCCTACTTCCCACTTGATTGATCTTGATGATATGAGTATTACAAGAGTTGATCTACCACGAGATCGTAGAGGCTAAACCCTAGAAGCTAGCCTATGATTATGATTGTTGTCGTCCTACGGACTAAACCCTCCGGTTTATATAGACACCGGAGGGTGCTAGGGTTACACAGAGTCGGTTACAAGGGAGGAGATCTACATATCCGAATTGCCAAGCTTGCCTTCCACTTAAAGGAGAGTCCCACCGAACACGGGACAAAGTCTTCAATCTTGTAGCTTCATAGTCCAACAATCCGGCCAAAGTATATAGTCCGGATGTCCGAGGACCCCCTAATCCAGGACTCCCTCACATGGGCCAGAAGTTGCAATGTGCTAGAATCATATTGGACGACACAGATGAGCCTACTAGGCCTTATTTGTTAGGCCATAATGGGTCGTGAGTTAGCGGGCTGTAAATGGGCTATATGCAAACAAGT
The DNA here is from genome assembly GCF_018294505.1 of Triticum aestivum. Taxonomy (NCBI): domain Eukaryota; kingdom Viridiplantae; phylum Streptophyta; class Magnoliopsida; order Poales; family Poaceae; genus Triticum; species Triticum aestivum. The sequence continues at coordinate 346,458,018 of NC_057800.1, read as the reverse complement.
CGTTAACAGGCTTTCTATGGGCCAGTCCGCTACCTTTTGACCAAGTAAAACGGGCCAGCCTTTTCACCTGAATGGGCCACTATTGGGCCTTGCCACAGGTCGACTTATCATAGGTGCCTCCCGTCTAATGAGTGGATGCATCTGACCCAATGCTGAGCCATCACGTTATTGCTCTAGCCATTGAGAATTTTACGCATGGAAAACCCCATTGCTCCGGGCTGTTAATGGGTTATCAGATCGAAACCGGAACCAGGTAGCTTAATGGCGGCCCGTTACGGTGGATGCCATGTGTCGGTTACCCTTGACGGAAACACTTCCATGACGCGGCGTTTATTGTCGGGGAAGTGGACACTTCCATGATGATAATTTTGGTATTGTAATAGAACACTTTGACGACAGCACAGGTATGACTATCTTGATTCTGTCATAAAGTCGTCATGGATGTACATGCATGACAGAAAACGTGACCTACTGTGACAAACACGTATCATCATGGAAGTGTATTATTTTGTAGTGATGGAGGGTCTTGTAGATAGACAGGCTTTCTAGCCTTATTTCTTTTTAGTTGTCTGTACTCAGACAAGATAAGCTTTCACATGTGCTTTTTGCTTGTATGGCTCTGTATGTTGGGTCATGAGACCCATGTTTGTAATATCATGCTATGTATGGCTCCTCGGAGCCTTTTAAATAAATACTTGATTTATAGAGTTAAGTTGTGATTCCATGTTGAATCTACACATATCGAGCATACTGTGTGTATGTTATTGAAATGCTTGGTATGTGTGGGATCCGACACCCAGTTGTTTATTCTTGGTAGCCTTCCTTATGGAAAAATGCCTCCTAGTGCTTCCACTGAGCCATGGTAGTTCACTACTGTTCCGGAACACATGGATTGACCAGCATGTGTCCTTCTTTGCTCATGTGTCTGTCCATGCGGGGGAATGTCACGTTGTGTTTACTGGAGTCCTCTGTAGCCTCGCTACGACTTGGTTACACTCGCTGCTTACCGACACGTGCATTGCTGGGTCATGTATGCATGTCCCTGCAAGTTCGTGCCACCTTGGTTTGGCCCGTGTTATCTGTCATATGGATGCTAGTGACACAATCATATACGTGAGCCAAAAGGCGCAAACAGTCCCGGCCAAGGGAAGGCGGTAGCCGTGGGGATACAGTGCATGAGAACGAAAAGTGATATGATGTGTTACCAGCTAGATCGGTGCGACATAGGATCAGGGTCCTGACAGCTTTGGTATTAGAGCCTGACTTCCTGTAGGATTACCAAGCCAAACTGGTCGAAGTCAAGTCTAAAAATGCTTTAGTTATATAGGGGAGTTGATTGTGGAAGGGAATGTAAAGCTCTTTTTACTCCTTATCCTCTTGGCATTCTAATTCTGAGTCACTCTCTTATTTTCTACGGGGATTAAGAACTAGGCCTTCTAATATATCTATCAGGATGTCGAGTTACTATTCTGTAGACTTATAGGAAAGTTGTCATCCTCTTGGATCAATGTTTCCATCAGAGTTCAATTGTTGTGTTGCCAGTTGCCTTGCAGGTTGTCTCATTTTTCATGCTCATATAGTTGTTATGTTTTCCGAGTTGTCCCAGGTTTCTAAACAATCTGATGCATTTGCAACCACATCCCTCCCTGTTCCCGATGTTCTTTTGGGCCAGATTAACCACACTAATCACTAAGTTGAGGTACTCCTATCGGTGCAACAACATGAGTGTTTGCCACCCTGACTTATGCATAGGCACGTTACAAACTCTTGTGTCAAGTACCAAGCCTCATACACAACTAAGCCAGAGAAGCCGCTCTTCGTCGGATCAAGGAGAGCATTAATAAGACCAAGCATTGGGACAAACTACAAATACCTCAACGGAAGCAGCCAACTCCAGACGAGTCGGCAAGTCCAGCCCCAACAACCCCCTCTCTGGCATGGGCTCCCCGCCAACACCAGCGCTCCACCTCTTTCATCAGCTGATCTCTAGATCAATGAGGTGTCTAGCCCGCAGGTGCTTAGGAGGGCGTAACCCATGTGTGTCAACTTGTTGAGGGGTAAACACCTTTTTTGACACCTATCTTCATGGTGTGTCACGCTGATATGAGGTAGATGGCTAAGCAGCATGGCAGCCTTGCCGGGCTTCAACCTCCACTCGACACCTAACAACGCATTTAATGTGTTTTGTCCTAACTGCCAGAGTTAGGTATGATAGATTCATATCAATCTAATCACTCCTGTAATGACCTTTTTGCCAATGTGGACCCCTTGAGCTATAAAAGGAGGGCCAGGGCATCATTAGGGGGGTTCAAACCCTGATAATCCTCATGCATATGTATTCATGCAGCTGCCCCCTCGTTAGTTGTCGGGGAGGAGCGCTCCATGTACTTTGTATTCAATCTCCACCAATACACCAAAGGTAGGAGTAGGGTTTTACGCCTCTAGGCAGCCCAAACCTGGGTAAAATCGTGCGCACCTCATTATGTTTTCTCTTTGTGTCGATTGCCACCCACTGCCAAACCAGCAAAGGGATAGCCCTTCCCCATAGATCGTCAGCTCCACGTCGACATCTTTGGCGCGCCTGGTAGGGGAAGCAACATTGGCGTGAACCAAACCAATGAGCAGCCCATCAACTACGTGCAGATCTGCGTCTTCTTCATCGCCCATGGCACCCAAGAAAAAGGACTCCATGGCGACGAAACCTTCCACTTCCAGACTCCCACCACATTTGCACATGGATTACACAGGCGGCGCCTGATGACCCACAAGTATAGGGGATCTATCATAGTCCTTTCGATAAGTAAGAGTGTCGAACCCAACGAGGAGCAGAAGGAAATGATAAGCGGTTTTCAGTAAGGTATTCTGTGCAAGCACTGAAATTATAGGTAATAGATAGTTTTGTGATAAGATAATTTGTAACAAGCAACAAGTAACAAAAGTAAATAAAGTGCAGCAAGGTGGCCCAATCCTTTTTGTAGCAAAGGACAAGCCTGGATAATTCTTATATAGAGAAAAGCACTCCCGAGGACACATGGGAATTATCGTCAAGCTAGGTTTCATCACGATCATATGATTCGCGTTCGGTACTTTGATAATCTGATATGTGGGTGGACCGGTGCTTGGGTGCTGTCCTTACTTCGAAAAGCATCCCGCTTATGATTAACCTCTATTGCAAGCATCTGCAACTACAACAAAAGTATTAAGGTAAACCTAACCATAGCATGAAACATATGGATCCAAATTAGCCCCTTACGAAGCAACGCATAAACTAGGGTTTAAGCTTCTGTCACTCTAGCAACCCATCATCTACTTATTACTTCCCAATGCCTTCCTCTAGGCCCAAATAATGGTGAAGTGTCATGTAGTCGACGTTCACATAACACCACTAGAGGAGAGACAACATACATCTCATCAAAATATCGAACAAATACCAAATTCACATGACTACTAATAGCAAGACTTCTCTCATGTCCTCAGGAACAAACGTAACTACTCACAAAGCATATTCATGTTCATAATCAGAGGGGTATTAATATGCATATAGGATCTGAACATATGATCTTCCACCAAATAAACCAACTAGCATCAACTACAAGGAGTAATCAACACTACTAGCAACCCACAGGTACCAATCCCAGACTTAGAGATAAGAATTGGATACAAGAGATGAACAAGGGTTTGAGAGGAGATGGTGCTGGTGAAGATGTTGATGGAGATTGACCCCCTCCCGATGAGAGGATCATTGGTGATGACGATGGTGATGATTTCCCCCTCCCGGAGGGAAGTTTCCCCGGCGGAACAGCTCCACCAGAGCCCTAGATTGGTTCCGCCTCGTGGCGGCGGAGTCTCGTCCCGAAAGCTTGCTTATGATTTTTTCATCAATGAAAGACTCCATATAGCAGAAGATGGGCATCGGAGGTCCACCAGGGGGCCCACGAGGCAGGGGGACGCGCCCAGGGGGTAGGGCACGCCCCCACCCTCGTGGCTAGGGTGTGGCCCCCCTTTGGAACTTCTTGCACTCAGTATTTTTTATATATTCTGAAAATGACTTCTGTGAAGTTTCAGGACTTTTGGATCTGTGTAGAATAGGTCTCTAATATTTGCTTCTTTTCCAGCCCAGAATCCCAGCTGCCCGCATTCTCCCTCTTTATGTAAACCTTGTAAAATAAGAGAGAATATGCATAAGTATTGTGACATAATGTGTAATAACAACCCATAATGCAATAAATATCGATATAAAAGCATGATGCAAAATGGACATATCAACTCCCCCAAGCTTAGACCTCGCTTGTCCTCAAGTGAAAGCCGAGATCGAAAAATATGTCCAAATGTTTAGAGATAGAGGTGTCGATAAAAATAAAATATGGACCTGAGGGCATCATGATCATTCTTAGAACAACAACTTATATAATTCTTGTCATATGATCTCTTATGCTAGAGTAACAATTCAATCACAATTTCAAGTATGAATCATAAACTTCATTGAAAACTAACAAACTATAGTCTCAGTCATTGGAGCAATTGCAATTTATCATAACACAGGAAAGAGTCAATATAAAACCTTTTCAGCAAGTCCACATACTCAACTATCATATAGTATTTCACAATAGCTAACACTCACGCAATACTTATGGGTATGAAGTTTTAATCGGACACAGAGAAAGATAGGGGCTTATAGTTTTGCCTCCCAATGTTTTACCTCAAGGGTAATGTCAACAATAATAGTTCATGAAAACTCACATCCAATTAGCCATATATACCAGGATCTTTCCAACATGTTGTGCTTGCCAAAAGATAAAATGTAAAAGGAAGGGTGAAGATCACCATGACTCTTATGCAAGGTAGGAGATAAAAGTAAAAGATAGGCCCTTTGCAGAGGGAATCAGAGGTTGTCATGCGCTTTTATGGTTGGATGCACAAAATCTTAATGCGAAAGAATGTCACTTTATATTGCCACTTGTGATATGGACCTTTATTATGCAGTCTGTCGCTTTTATTTCTTACGTATCACATGATCATATAAAGCTTATTTTCTCCCACACTAATAAGTCATACATATTTAGAGGGCAATTTTTTATTGCTTGCACCGATGACAACTTACTTGAGGGATCTTACTCAATCCGTAGGTAGGCATGGTGGACTCTCATGGCAAAACTGGTTTAAGGGTGTTTGGAAGCACAAGTAGTATCTCTACTTGGTGCAAAGAATTTGGCTAGCATGAGGGGGAAAGGCAAGCCCAATCATGTTGGATGATCCATGACAATATAATTTATCTCAGATGTAAGAAAACATAACGCATTGCATTGTCTTCCTTGTCCAACGCAAACTCTTTAGCATGTCATATTTTAATGAGTGCTCACAATCATAAAAGATGTCCAAGATAGTGTATTTATATGTGAGGACCTCTCTTTCTTTATTACTTTCTATTAATTGCAACGATGACCAAAACTATGTTTGTCACCTCTCAACAACTTTTATTCATCATACTCTTTCTATGTGAGCTCATTACTCTCCATAAGATCCATATGATCTCTTTTATTCTTTTTATTTCTTCTCTTCTATTATATTCCCTCAAGATCATAGCAAAATCATCAAGCCCTTGGCTTAACACTAATCTTTATTATATAGCTCACGGACGCGATTACATAGAGGGATCATAAAGCAAAACTCAAAACTAGATCATACTAAAAACTTTTATTCTACTAGATCAAAATATTATCAAAAGGATTGAACTAAGAAAAACGGTAAAGATAAAAGTGATGGTGATATGATACCGGAGCACTCCCCCAAGCTTGGTAGTTGCCAAGGGGAGTGCCCATACCCATGTGATTATATCTCTTTTTCCGGGGATGGTGATGTGATATTCTTGGCGATGATGCCCCTCAGAATACGATTCTCCTCCTCGAGCTTATTGACTTGCTGCTTGAGGTCCATTATTTCCTTTCGAAGCTTTCCGGTAACAGCCAAAGCTCCTTGCACCCAAGGGTGTTGCATAGCTGCGGGAGAACAAGTGACACTCTTTTTCATATTTTCATAAGAAAGAAATCTAACATTGGAACGGATAACCGAGTTTGGGATAGCCGAGCCCTGTAGTTCCCCCATTGTGCATCCAGCTCGGAAGCAAAAAGTGACTTCTTGACCCTCCTCCATGGCATCTATCCTCTTCAAATCAGCCTCCATCTCTTCCTCCGTTGCTAGCCCAAAGTGGTCGGCATTGCTGTTTGTCATTGATCTCGATGCCGGATGAGACACCCGGCTCTCCCCGACTGACTCTTGCGAAGACATCTTGCTCTAATCTGCAGCAGCAACAGCTCGAAACACAAACAGAGGATAATTGCGTGATACGGGAGTCAAAACCTCCGGGAGATTATCTAATGAATTTTTACTGACCAAAATACGTAACGTGTAAGAAAACGGAGTCCAGAGAGTGCACGAGGTGCCCACGAGGCAGGGGGCGCGCCCAGGGGGTAGGGCGCGCCCTCCACCCTCGTGGAGCCCTCGTGTCCTTCCCGGACTGCTTCTTATTTTTCTATTTTTCTAAATATTCGAAAACGGAGAAAAATTGCCATTAGAACTGTTTTGGAGTCGGTTTACTTACCGTACCACATACCTATTCCTTTTCAGAGTTTGAAACATTCCGGAAAGTGTCCCTTATGTATTCCTCCGGGGTTACGGTTTCAATAACATTGGTTTCAACATTTATAGGATTACCTGAGATATAATGTTTGATTCTTTGACCGTTCACCACCTTCGGATTTGTGCGTTCGAAGTTGTTGATTTTTATGGCACCAGAACGCTAGACCTCCTTGATAACGTAAGGACCTTCCCATTTAGAGAGAAGCTTTCCTGCAAAAAATCTTAAACGAGAGTTGTATAGCAATACACAATCACCTAAATTAACCTCACGCTTTTGTATCCTTTTGTCATGCCATCTTTTAACCTTTTCTTTAAACAATTTGGCATTCTCAAAGGCTTGGGTTCTCCATTCATCAAGTGAGCTAATGTCAAATAACCTTTTCTCACCGGCAAGTTTGAAATCATAATTGAGCTCTTTAATATCACAATAAGCCTTATGTTCTAGTTAGAAAGGTAAGTGACATGCTTTTCCATAAACCATTTTATATGGAGACATACCCATAGGATTTTTATATGCAGTTCTATAGGCCCATAATGCATCATCAAGTTTCTTGGACCAGTTCTTTCTAGATCTATTAACAGTCTTTTGCAAAATTAATTTGAGTTCTCTATTACTCAATTCTACTTGACCACTAGACTGTGGGTGATAAGGAGATGCAATTCTATGATTAACATCATACTTAGCAAGCATTTTACGGAAAGCAACATGAATAAAATGTGAACACCATCAGTCATTACATATCTAGGGACTCCAAAGCTCGGAAAAATAACTTCTTTAAGCATCTTAATAGAGGTGTTATTATCAGCACTACTAGTTGGAATAGCTTCTACCCACTGAGTAACGTAATCAACAGCAACTAAAATATGTGTATATCCATTAGAGGAAGGAAACGGCCACATATAATCAAAGCCCCAAACATCAAATGGTTCAATAACAAGTGAATAATTCATAGGCATTTCTTGACGTCTACTAATATTACCAATTCATTGACATTCATCACAAGACAAGACAAACTTGCGGGCATCCTTGAAGAGAGTAGGACAATAAAAACCGGATTGCAATACCTTGTGTGCAGTTCTATCTCCAGCATGGTGTCCTCCATAAGCCTCGGAGTGACACTTGCGTAGGACCTGTTCCTATTCATGCTCAGGTACACAACGCCTAATAACACCATTTGATAAGGCACAAACTGATGCGAGTGACAGTCCGATCTTTCACGATACTAGATGAAACATGACGAACGATAGCCGTAGTAGTTGAGGATAATTAGTTGTGGAAGAATAAGCCTTCGGATCTTACAAGAGAGAAGAAACCGAAGAAAAAGGACTTGCGTCAAAAATTAACATGAGGTCAATCACGACATAGCAGCGACGAATCCCTTGTCATGGATCGCAAAAACTCATCACGTTGGAGCCCCTGACACAAGGCGTTTTCTGGTTTCTTTATTTGACTGCTCAAAACTAATCCTCGTACACGACCGAAGCCAGTCCATTATATAGGAGAGACGTACGTATAGACCAAACCGACTCATAGTTCTCACTTTAGATTCTAACAGACTCTATCTCTGATTTGAACTAATTACAGATTAACTAATAAAATATTCGGCCACACTGATCACATGTAGGATTATAAAACGAACTAGTACCCCACTTGACAACGCAACTACTAATATGACTACATAGGAAATAAGGACTATGTGCACATCCTTTCCAAATAGCAGCCTTCAGATGTGTTATGGCACTTGGATTAGAATTGCACCAATCATCACCTAGCTTGGCATACGAAAATTTGGTTTCACCTCCTCTAGCATTACTAACTTGACAGGAATTTCGCCACAACAATTTATGCTAGCAGATTGAGCACATGGTGCAATTCCTAGTATCCCTTTGCCATTCTTCTTCTCTGGCACAAACATCACTTTGTTTCCTTTACTCCGCGTCATAGCCAAAGAACCTCTAGTGGCCACATCATCCCCTCCCTCTTGAAACGAAGCCATCCTCGGTTTCGTGATAGCTCTGGGAATTTTGTTTGGAACTGAAATAATAGCATCCACTTTGATAGCATTGGAAAACATTGGTCGCAACACATGTCTTTTCCCGTTATTCCAAAATGAATAAGTATTAGACCTCCCGTCATGTGTGGCACCACTGTCATATTGCCATGGCCTGCCCAACAGTAATTGACATGCATCCATTGGCAAAATATCGCATATAACCATATCAGTATAATCGCCAGCAGAAAAAGTTATGCGCACCTTATGGGTAACCTTCAACTTTCCAGTGTGATGCATCCACTCGACACGATGGGGCTGTGGGTGTTTCCACATACGTAATCCTAAAGCATCCACCAATCCCTTGATGACAAATTTGTGTATCTTCCACTGTCAATAATCAACTTGCAATTAGTATTATTAATTTTGCACTCAGACTGAAAAATATTCCAACGTTGCCCCTTATCCTGAATGCGATCCTCTTGCACTCGTTGCACCATTAGTGAAGGATATGACTCAGCAGCTTCAAAACTCGCAACCACATTTTTAGCATCCTTAGATTTTTCACTAGAAGTGTCAGAAACAACGTCTTCATCACTAGCGGATGCATAGCCATCTCTCGTGAGCAACACTCTTTTCTCATTAGGACATTCACGCTTCATATGTCCCCTTCCTACACACTTGAAACACTCTATGTCACTAGTGTGTCCGGTTGACTGTGCACTAGAATCAACCATCGACAGTCCTGATTTTGAAGCATCCTTTTGCACGGAACCATGAGAGCAATTTGATGATGTCTCCCTGGAGCTAGGACCGACATCCTCACTCTTATACTGTGAGCGTCGCCAAGTGTTCAAAGTGGTACTGAGAACTGTGTTGACTTGGCGCCGCTTAATCTGTTGTTCCGCACACACAGCTTGGTGCACAAGATCTTGTATGTTGTAGTAGACCACCATCTCAACACGATCTTGCACCTCGATATTTAGCACGTTAAAGAAACATGCCATGGTCGCCTCCGGATCCTCCGTTGTCCCTGTACGTATCATAAGCAATTCCATCTCCTTGTAATATTCATCAGCACTCATATTACCTTGAGAGAGCCGCTGCAACTTGTTGTACATATCTCTTTTATAGTGCTCAGGAACAAAACGTCGCCTCATGAATTCTTTCATACCTCGCCAAGTCGTCGGGCTATGTCTTGAACGACAAAATTGATTCCACCAAATTAGCACGTAATCGGTGAACTCAATTCCAACAAGTTGAACTTTCTTCTCATCGCTATAATGATGGGCATAAAAAATTTGATCAACACGCATCTGCCACTCCAAATAGCCTTCTGGTTCGCACTTGCCGGAGAACGAAGGGATTGACATTTTTATGCATCCAATTCCATCATCCAAAGGCACACGCACAGCTTGACCAACTCGGTCATGCACTCTGCCATGAACGGAAGTTTCTGGACGAGGCTCATAGTGTCGTGCTCCTGGCACGTACGCCGCCTGGTCAACACCGTCACCGAGACCATCATCTCCAGCAAGAGGTTGTGCCGCCAAACGGCGATCATGCATGCCGGCATGTCCATCGTGAGCCGGTGGTGCATAATACAGTGGAGCAACCGGAGCAGTCTATGGTGGGGTAAAATTCGTCACCGGCATATTGATGATGTCTGCCAAACCATCGAATCGAGTGATCAGGACATCTATCCTTTTGCCAAGCGCATCATGACATTGCTTGATGTAGTTGCATGTGTGGTCAAAATCATCCTGGATATTTTGAGGAATATCATCCGCGTACACTGGACGTACAATTTCCTCAGAATCAACAACAACCTCATCATCCTTGTTAACCGAGGTTGACATCTTGATCAACACAGTACTTTGAAAAACCTTAGCTCTGAATACCACTTATAAGGCACAAACTAGCGAGATGCTAAATTGTGCGAGTGACAGTCCGATCTTTCTCGATACTAGATGAAACTCGGCAAACGATAGAAGCAGTAGTTGAAGATAATAAGTAGTGGAAGAATAAGCCTTCGGATCTTACAAGAGAGAAGAAACCGAAGAAAAAGGACTTGCATCAAAAATTAACATCAGGTCAATCACAATGTAGCAGCGACGAACCCCTTGTCATGGATCGCAAAAACTCGTCAAGTTGGTGCCCCTGACACAAGGCGTTTTCTGGTTTCTTTCTTTGACTGCTCATAATCCCGTAAATGGCCGAAGCCAGCCCATTATATAGGAGAGACATACGTATAGACCAAACCGACTCATAGTTCTCACTTTAGATTCTAATAGACTCTATCTCTGATTTGAACTAATTACAGATTAATTAATAAAATATTCGGCCACACTGATCACCTGTAGGATTATAAAACGAACTAGTACCCCACTTGACAACGCAACTACTAATATGACTACGTAGGAAATAAGGACTATGTGCACATCCTTTCCAAATAGCAGCCTTCAGATGTGTTATGGCACTTGGATTAGAATTGCACCAATCATCACCAAGCTTGGCATATGAAAATTTGGTTTCACCTCCTCTGGCATTACTAACTTGGCAGGAATTTCACCACAACAATTTATGCTAGCAGATTGAGCACACGGTGCAATTCCTAGTATCCCTTTGCCATTCTTCTTCTCTGGCACAAACATCACTTTGTTTCCTTTACTCCGCATCATAACCAAAGAACCTCTAGTGGCCACATCACCATCTACTGCTTCTTTATAAAGATGTGGATCATCCCAGAAGTAATGTCTTAAATCATAGAAAAACTTTTTCTTTTGCTGGTATGTGAAACTAGGTGGTATAAATTTAGCAACAATGTAATTAGCATAATCAACATACCATGGAGCAGTATGAGAAGCATTTATGACATTTAATTGTTCATCAGGAAAGCTATCATCAATAGGTAGTGGGTCATCAAGAACATTTTCTAACCTAGACAAGTTGTCTGCAATGGGGTTCTCAGCTCCCTTTCTATCAATAATATGCAAATCAAATTCTTGCAGCAAGAGAACCCATCTAATAAGTCTAGGTTTAGCATCTTTCTTTTCCATAAGATATTTAATAGCAGCATGATCAGTGTGAATAGTTACTTTAGAATCAACAATATAAGGTCTGAACTTATCACAAGCAAATAGAACTGCTAAGAATTCCTTTTCAGTTTTAGCATAATTTATCTGGGCATTGTCTAGAGTTTTACTAACATATTGAATAACATTTAATATCTTATCAACTCTTTGCCCTAGAACAACACCTACAACATAATCACTAGCATCACACATAATTTCAAAAGGTAAATTCCAATCAGGTGGCTGAACAATAGGTGCAAAGATCAATGCTTTCTTAAGTATTTCAAATGCTTCTACACAATCATTATCAAAGACGAACGGTATATCTTTTTGTAATAAATTAGTCAGAGGCTGAGAAATTTTTGAGAAGTCCTTAATGAACCTCCTATAAAAACTGGCATGACCAAGGAAACTTCTTATACCTTTGATGTCCTTGGGACATGACATCTTTTCAATAGCATCAACTTTAGCTTTATCAACTTCAATGCCCCTTTCAGAAAGTTTGTGCCCCAAGACAATACCTTCATCAACCATAAAGCGGCATTTCTCCCAATTCAAGACAAGGTTAGTTTCTTCACATCTCTGCAAAACTCGATCAAGGTTGCTTAAGCAACCGTCAAAAGAGGATCCATAAACGGAGAAATCATCCATGAATACCTCACATATCTTTTCACAAAAATCAGAAAATATAGCCATCATGCATCTTTGAAAGGTAGCAGGTGCATTACATAAACCAAAAGGCATACGTCTATAAGAAAAAGTACCAAAAGGCAAGTAAAAGTGGTCTTAGATTGATCATCGGCTGACACATGTATTTGAGAGAAACCAGAATAACCATCTAGAAAGCAAAAATGTGTATGCTTGGATAATCTTTCTATCACTTGATCAATGAAAGGTAAGGGGTAATGATCCTATTTAGTAGCCTTATTTAATTTGCGGAAATCAAACAATCCTATAACCTGTAATAATTCTTTGCAGAATCAATTCATCTTTATCATTAGGAACGACAGTAATACCTCCCTTCTTAGGAACACAATGGACAGGACTTACCTAGTGACTATCAGCAACGGGATAAATTATACCTGCCATAAGGAGCTTTAGTATTTCTTTGCTTACCACTTCTTTCATCTTAGGATCCAGCCGTCGTTGATGATCAATAACTGGTTTGGCATCTTTCTCCAAATTTATTTTGTGTTGACATAGAGTGGGACTAATGCCCTTAAGATCATCAAGAGTATATCCAATAGCAGCACGATGCTTCTTCAGAATTTTCAATAATTTTTCTTCCTCCTTCTCTAAAAGGTTAGCACTAATGATAATAGGATATATCTTCTTTTCATCAAGATAATCATATTTAAGAGTATCAAGAAAAGGTTTAAGATCAAACACGGGATCACCCTTGGGTGGAGGAGGATCCCCTAAGATTTCAACAGGCAAGTTGTGTTTCAGAATAGGTCCCTGTTTAAAGAACACTTCATCTATTTCCCTTCTTTCATTCATATACATATCATTTTCATGGTCTAGCAAATATTGTTCTAAAGGATCACTAGGAGGTACGGCAATAGAAGCAAGACCAATAATTTCATCTTTACTAGGCAATTCTTCTTCACGCTGTTGTCTACGAAATTTAGAAAAGTTGAACTCATGAGACATATCACCTAAACCAATAGTAATAACATCCTTTTTGCAGTCTATCCTAGCATTAACAATGTTTAAGAAGGGTCTACCAAATATAATGGGACAAAAGCTATCTTGTGGGGAACGAAGAACAAGAAAATCAGCAGGATATTTAGTTTTCCAACACAAGACTTCAACATCTCTAACAATCCCAATTGGTGAAATAGTATCTATATTGGCAAGTTTAATTGTGACATCAATATCTTCTAACTCAGCAGGTGCAATATCATGCATAATCTCGTTGTACAAGTCAATAGGTATTGCACTAGCACTAGCACCCATATCACACAAGCCATGATAACAATGAACTCCTATTTTAACAGAAATAACAGGCATGCCTACCACAGGTCTATGTTTATCTTTAGCACAAGGTTTAACAATTCTAGTAGTTTCATCACAGAAATAAATAAGATGCCCATCAATATTATCAGCCAAGAGATCCTTAACAATAGCAATAGTAGGTTCAACTTTAACTTTCTCAGGAGGTGTATAGGTTCTAATATTGCTTTTACGAAACCACAGTTGAAGCTATAGCATGATCTTTTATCCTAACAGGAAAAGGTCGTTTCTCAATATAAGCAGTAGGAACAATAGGATCATTTTAAGTGATAGTCTTTTCTTCAAATTTAATAGGTGCAGCTACTTTTACTTCTATGGGAGGATGATATTTAAACCACTTCGCTTTAGGAAGATCAATATGAGTAGCACAAGATTCACAAAACGAAGCTACTATTTCAGAGTCAGGTCCATATTTAGTGCTAAATTTACGGAAAACATCGATATCCATGAAAGATTTAACACAATCAAACTTAGGTGTCTTACCTGACTTCTTACCTTCGTCGAGATCCAAATATTCAGAGTTGTGTTTAATTCTTTCCAATAAATCCCATTTGAATTCAATAGTCTTCATCATAAAAGAGCCAGCACAAGAAGTATCGAGCATGGTGCGATTGTTGTGAGAAAGCCGAGCATAATTTTTTGGATAATCATTTCTCTTGAGAGCTCATGATTAGGGCATGCATATAACATATTTAAGCCTCCCCCAAGCTTGAGCGATGCTTTCTCCTTCGCGAGGCCAAAAATTATATATATATTTACGATCACGATGAACAAGATGCATAGGATAAAACTTCTGATGAAATTCCAATTTCAGTCGTTTGTAGTTCCATGATCCCATATCATCACATAGCCTATACCATTTCAATGTGTCTCCCTCCAAAGATAAAGGGAAGACCTTATTCTTGATAACATCATCGGGCATACCTGCAAGCTTAAATAATCCACAAACTTCATCCACATATGCTAGGTGCTCATCAGGCTGTAATATTCCATCTCCTGCAAAAGGATTAGCTAGCAGTGTTTCTATCATGCCCGAAGGAATTTCAAAGCAGACATTTTCATTTTCAGTAGGTTCAGTAGGTTGGGGAGCAACTCTTTGCTCTGCTGGTCGGGGTGAAGATACCCCGAGCAAGCCCCTCAGAGGATTACTTTCCATAGTAACAAGTGACAGTAAATTTCAGCACACTATATAAATTTTTCCTTACCAAAGGCGCTTCACTCCCCGGCAACGGCGCCAGAAAAGAGTCGTGGTGACCCACAAGTATAGGGGATCTATCGTAGTCCTTTCGAGAAGTAAGAGTGTCGAACCCAACAAGGAGCAGAAGGAAATGATAAGCGGTTTTCAGTAAGGTATTCTCTGCAAGCACTGAAATTATAGGTAATAGATAGTTTTGTGATAAGATAATTTGTAATGAGCAACAAGTAACAAAATTAAATAAAGTGCAGCAAGGTGGCCCAATCCTTTTTGTAGAAAAGGACAAGCCTGGACAAATTCTTATATAGAGAAAAGCGCTCCCGAGGACACATGGGAATTATCGTCAAGCTAGGTTTCATCACGATCATATGATTCGCGTTCGGTACTTTGATAATCTGATATGTGGGTGGACCGGTGCTTGGGTGTTGTCCTTACTTGGACAAGCATCCCACTTATGATTAACCTCTATTGCAAGCATCCGCAACTACAACAAAAGTATTAAGGTAAACCTAACCATAGCATGAAACATGTGGATCCAAATCAGCCCCTTACGAAGCAACGCATTAACTAGGGTTTAAGCTTCTGTCACTCTAGCAACCCATCATCTAATTATTACTTCCCAATGCCTTCCTCTAGGCCCAAATAATGGTGAAGTGTCATGTAGTCGACGTTCACATAACACCACTAGAGGAGAGACAACATACATCTCATCAAAATATCGAACGAATACCAAATTCAAATGAATACTAATAGCAAGACTTCTCCCATGTCCTCAGGAACAAACGTAACTAGTCACAAAGCATATTCATGTTCATAATCAGAGGGGTATTAATATGCATATAGGATCTGAACATATGATCTTCCACCAAATAAACCAACTAGCATCAACTACAAGGAGTACTCAACACTACTAGCAACCCACAGGTACCAATCCCAGACTTAGAGATAAGAATTGGATACAAGAGATGAACTAGCGTTTGAGAGGAGATGGTGCTGGTGAAGATGTTGATGGAGATTGACCCCCTCCCGATGAGAGGATCGTTGGTGATGACGATGGCGATGATTTCCCCCTCCCGGTGGGAAGTTTCCCCGGCAGAATAGCTCCGCCAGAGCCCTAGATTGGTTTCGCCAAGGTTCCGCCTCGTGGCGGCGGAGTCTCGTCCCGAAATCTTGCTTATGATTTTTTCCTCAACGAAAGACTCCATATAGCAGAAGATGGGCATTGGAGGCCCACCAGGGGGCGCGCCCAAGGGGGTAGGGCGCGCCCCCACCCTCGTGGCCAGGGTGTGGCCCCCCTCTGGAACTTCTTGCGCTCAGTATTTTTTATATATTCTGAAAATGACTTCCGTGAAGTTCCAGGACTTTTGGAGCTGTTCATAATAGGTCTCTAAATTTGCTTCTTTTCCAGCCCAGAATCCCAACTGCCGGCATTGTCCCTCTTTATGCAAACCTTGTAAAATAAGAGAGAATAGGCATAAGTATTGTGACATAATGTGTAATAACAGCCCATAAGGCAATAAATATAGATATAAAAGCATGATGCAAAATGGACGTATCAGCGCCTCTCCGACAGGCGGCGCGGGAGTCGCCGGGGCGCGACCATCGGAGGAGGTGTTGTCATCATGCCCACCACGGCGGGGGTGGACAATGGACATGGCTAGACAGTTAGTTCCCATGACCCTTGTTCTACGACCACGACAATGGTACGGGCGATGCGTACGTGCAACTCCTGCCTCCCCCGCGCCAGGGCGAGCTCTCCCACCGGAGCAACGCTCCACGGTCCAGTGCAAGTCGAGATCCTCCCACTGCACCAACCCCAACAGCCGCGGGGGAGATGGCATCAAGGCATGTGTCGCGCCCGTCGCGGGATGGGCGTGACAAGACGCTGAGAAGTGCTGTTGTGCCTTCACAGTAGCGCTGCATGGCAAATCGCCAGTTGATCAAGTTCAAGATCTCCAGGCGCCACTGATTGCTCTCTGACTATAGCGCCAGCAAAGCTCCTGTCTGCTAGGACTACGTCGGTATTTCCCCAAATAGGAAGGGATGATGCATCACAACGACAATAGGTATTTCCCTTAGTGAAGAAACCAAGGTTATCGAACCAGTAGGAGAACCAAGCAACACAACGTAAACAACACCTGCACACAAATAACAACACCTCGCAACCCGACGTGTTAAAGGGGTTGTCAATCCCTTTCGGGTAATGATGCCAAAAAATTGTAGTAGATTGAACTAATAGATCGCAAATAAAATAAAGTGCAGCAAAGTATTTTTGTATTTTTGGTTTAATAGATCTGAATAACAATGCAAAGGAAAAGTATATCACAAGCAGATATATGAGGAAGAAGATCCGGGGGCCGTAGTTTTCACAAGTGGCTTCTCTCGAGAAAGATAGCAAACGGTGGGTAAACAAATTACTGTTGAGCAATTGATAGAACCTCAAATAATTATGACGATATCCAGGCAATGATCATTACATAGGCATCACGTCCAAGATTAGTAGACCGACTCCTGCCTGCATCTACTATTATTACTCCACACATCGACCGCTATCCAGCATGCATCTAGTGTATTAAGTTCATGGAAAAACGGAGTAATGCAATAAGAATGATGACATGATGTAGACAAGATCCGTTTATCTATTGCATAGATATAGATCCCATCTTTTTATCCTAGTAGCAACGATACAAGTGTGTCGGTTCCCTTCCTGTCACTGGGATCAAGGACCGTAAGATCGAACCACTATCGGGCACCTCTTCCCATTGCAAGATAAATAGATCAAGTTGGCCAAACAAAACTCAAATATCGGAGAAGAAATACAGGGATATAAGAGATCATGCATATAATAGACCAAAGAAACTCAAATAACTTTCATGGATATAAAAATGGAGGTGGTGAACCCCATCCGAGATGGTGTCTAGATTGGATCTGATGGTTCTAGACTCTACGGCGACTGGATGAATATTTCATCGACTCCCCTAGGGTTTTGTGAATATTTGGGTATTTATAGAGAAAAGAGGCGGTCCGGGGCACCCGAGGTGGGCCCAACCCACCGGGTGCGCTTGGGCCTCCTGGCGCGCCCTGGTGGGTTGTCCCCTCCTTGGGATTCCCCATAGGTGCTACCAGGGCCCAACATGTTCCTTCTGGTCCATAAAAAGTCTCTGTAAAGTTTCGTGGCATTTGGACTCCGCCTGATATTGATTTTTTGTGATGTAAAAAACATGGAAAAAACAGGAACTGACACTTGGCACTATGTCAATAGGTTAGTACCAAAAAATTATATAAAATGACTATAAAACATCCAAGATTGATAATATAACGACATGGAACAATCAAAAATTATAGATACGTTGGAGACGTATCAGCATCCCCAAGCTTAACTCCTACTCGTCCTCGAGTAGGTTAGTGATAAAAACAGAATTTTTGATTTGGAGTGTTGTTTAACATGTCATATCATATCCTTTTCTTTATAGCATGGAGAATTGAACTTTTTATGTGATTCAAAGCAATAGTATAGTTTTGACATAATAATTTAGATACTCAAGCATGCCAACAAGCAACCATCTCTTTCAAAATATCAATGCTAAAATAAGTTATCCCTACAAAATCATATAGTCTTGTCATGCTCTGTCTTCTTAACACAAAGTATTTATCATGCACAACCCCGATGACAAGCCAAGCAATTGGTTCGTACTTTTTAACGCGCTTCAGCTTTTTCAACTCTTACCCAATACATGAGAGCAAGCCATGGATATAACACTACGGGTGGAATAGAGTATGATGACAGGGGTAAATATAGAGAAGACAAAAAATTAAGAAAGTCTCACATCGATGCGGCTAACCAATGGGCTATGGAGATGCCCATCAATCGATATGAACGTGAGGAGTAGGGATTGCCATGCAATGAATGCACTAAGAGCTATAAGTGTATGAAAGCTCAATATGAAACTAAGTGGGTGTGCATCTAATCCTATAATGAAAAACTCCCACTAGTATATGAAAGTGACAACATAGGAGACTCTCCATATGAAAAACATGGTGCTACTTTGAAGCACAAGCGTGGTAAAGGATACAAGCAGTGCCCCTTCTCTCTTTGTTTATTTGTTTATTTTTTTTCTTTTTCTTTTTCTTTTTCTTTCTTTCCTTTTTTTCTTTTTCTCTCTCATTGTACGGAGTCTCATCCCGACTTGTGGGGGCATCATAGTCTCCATCATCCTTTCCTCACTGGGGCACTGCTCTAAAAATGATTAATGATGATCCTCACACTTCTATTTACTTATAACTCAAAAGAAATAAAAATTACAACTCGATACCTATGACAAAATATGACTCTATATAAATGCCTCTCGCATGCACCAGGATGTGCAATGATCTAGCGTAACATGTATGAAAAATAATGAATGGTGGCTGAGCCACAAACACTATGTCAACTATATGATCATGCAAAGCAATATGATAGTGAATGCTCAAGTCATCAAACGAAAGCGGTGGAAGTTGCATGGCAATATATCTCGGAACGGACATGGAAAAGCCATAATAGGTAGGTATGGTGGCTGTTTTGAGGAAGATATAATGAGGCTTATGTGTGATAGAGCGTATCATATCACGGGGTTTGGATGCACCTGCAAAGTTTGCACCACGTCTCGATGTGAGAAAGGGCAATACACGGTACCGTAGAGGCTAGCAAATTGCGGAAAGGTAAGAGTGTGTATAATCCATGGACTCACATTAGTCATAAACAACTCATATACTTATTGCAAAAGTTTATTAGCCCTCGAAGTAAAGTACTACTATGCATGCCACTAGGGGGATAGATTGGTAGGAAAAGACCATCGCTCATCCCCAACCGCCACTCATAAGGAAAACAATCAAAAATAAATCATGCTCCAACATCATAGCATAGCGAGAGACTATACATGCATGCTTCGGGAATCACAAACCTTAACACCAATATTCCTACTAGAGCATAATTACTCATCAACATAACTCACATATCACATCATCATATCTCAAAACTATTACTAAGAATCATGTTTATTTTGTCCAATGGTCTTCATGACATTTTTCTTTTTCTTTATCCTTCTTGGATATCTATCAATTTGGGACTAATTTTCATGTGTTGATTTTCATAATCTCAAACAAGTATAAGTGAAGATCATGAGAATAATATTTCTTTCTCTCAAAATAATTTAAGTGAAGCAAGAGAGCATTTCTTTAAAAATACTAAGCACACCATGCTCAAATAAATATATTTGAAGCACTAGACCAAGTCCTAGCTCATAAAAGATTTAAGTGAAGCATATACAACAGTTCTAACAAGTCATGACATAATTTTGGCTCTCTCAAATAGGTGTGTCCAGCAAGGATTGATGACTTAAAAACAAAATAAAACAAGGCAAGACTCATATCATACAAGACTCTCCAAGCAAAACACATATCATGTGACTAATAAAAATATATTTTCGAGTAAAATACCGATAGTTGCTGGAAGAAAGCGGGGATGCCACTCGGGGGAATCCCCAAGCTTAGTTGGTTGCTCATTTTTGGATAATATCTTGGGATACCTGGGCATCCCCAAGCTTAGGCTCTCCCATCCTTCCTTCATCCATCGTAAGATAACCCAAAACTTGAAAACCTCAATCACACAAAACTCAACAAAACCTTTGTGAGATCCGTTAGTATAAGAATAATAAACCACTACTATAAGTGTTGTATCAAACCAATTCATATTTTGTTTTTGTATTATATCTACTGTATTCCAACTTTTCTATGGCAAAAACTCATCAAAGAAAACCATAGAGCCATCAAAATAAGCACACAACACAAAGAAAACATAATCTGTCAAAACAGAACAATCTGTAGCAATCTGACTATTTAGAATACTTCTGTAACTCCAATTTTTTTAAAGAATTAGGAAGACCTGATAAATTTGTATATTGATCTACTTCAAGTAGAATGGGTATTTTACTGCTTTTTGGTAAAAAATGAAAATTAATTCTGTGAGCGTAAAAGTTTATGTTTTTTCAGCAAGATCAAACAACTATCACCCAAGAAGATCCTAAAGGCTTTACTTGGCACAATCACTAATTAAAACATAAAAAACACAATCATAACAGTAGAATAATTGTTATAACACACAAGAACGGGAATCAAAAAGCAAAAATAAAATTTATTCATTGGGTTGCCTCCCAACAAGCGCTATAGTTTTACGCCCTTAGCTAGGCATAAAGCAAGGATCTAAGTTTTGTCATCCTTGTTCTTGACTTTCTTAGAGGTATTTTCATCATGAGGCTTTGTAAACACAACATAAAACATGTTATCCATAGAGGCCTTTGCAATCCTAAGTTGGTTTCCATCATACCCCTTTTGATTTCCCGCAACAATCCAAGAGTAATGTTGATTAACAATATTGAAGACTTGTTGGATTATATCTAGAACTGGGACTTCCTTTTTACGATTCTCATCAAAGATTTTATTGTCCCCAAGCAAATGTATTAAAGCATAATCACTATTGTAAAGAATTTCATCTATCACAGTTTTTTCACGATTCATACCATAAAAGTCAAAGATTTCCCTAGCTTCCCGTATTGTGTAGTCAAACTCATTTGTAAGAACGAGAGTGGCCAACTTTTTAGATCTAGGATTCCTAACGGGGAGCTCAAAAAACAATCTTTGCAAGGTAGGATGGGTACGAATAAATTTACTTTCAAGTTTCAGAACTAGTGCTAAAATAGCATCCGCATAAGATCTAGTAGTTTTAAGTATAGGAGCATCATCAAGACTAAGCTTCCCAACACAATTGAAAAATTCTTGGATACGTTCTTTTCCCATAACGTTCCCTTGCCCCAAGATAAAATTTTTAGCATCCAGATTGCCTGTACGTCCAATCTTAGGAGTAAGGCCATCATCTATTGGTGCCATACCGAAATCACTCGTGATTGCAAGCAAAGGGTAGATCTGACGAGAAAACGGCGAACGAAAATAGAGAGGTAAATAAAATGGCAAGTTTTTGTGAAGTGGGGGAGAGGAAATGAGAGGAAAATGGCAAATAATGTAAATTGTGAGGAGATGAGATTTGTGATTAGGAACCTGGTTATGAGGAAGATCCTCCCCGGCAACAGCGCCGGAAATTCCTTTTGATTAGTCTCTGACTATAGCGCCAGAAAAGCTCCTGTCTGCTAGGACTACATCGGTATTTCCCCAAAGATGAAGGGATGATGCAACACATCGACGGTAGGTATTTCCCTCAGTGAACAAACCAAGGTTATTGAATCAGTTGGAGAACCAAGCAACACAACGTAAACAACACCTGCACACAAATAACAACACCTCGCAACCCGACGTGTTAAAGGGGTTGTCAATCCCTTTTGGGAATGATGCCAAAAAATTGTAGTAGATTGAAATAATAGATCGCAAATAAAATAAAGTGCAACAAAGTATTTTTGTATTTTTTGTTTAATAGATCTGAATAAAAATGCAAAGGAAAAGTAGATCGCAAGCAAATATATGAGGAAGAAGACCCGGGGGCCGTAGGTTTCACTAGTGGCTTCTCTTGAGAAAGATAGCAAATGGTGGGTAAAAAAATTACTGTTGGGCAATTGATAGAACCTCAAATAATTATGATGATATCCAGGCAATGATCATTACATGGGCATCATGTCCAAGATTAGTAGACCGACTCCTGCCTGCATCTTCTATTATTACTCCACACATCGACCGCTATCCAGCATGCATCTAGTGTATTAAGTTCATGGAAAAACGGAGTAATGCAATAAGAACAATGACATGATGTAGACAAGATCCATTTATGTATTGCGTAGATAAAGATACCATCTTTTTATCCTAGTAGCAACGATACAAGTGTGTCGGTTCTCTTCCTGTCACTGGGATCAAGGACCGTAAGATCGAACCCACTATCGGGCACCTCTTCCCATTGCAAGATAAATAGATCAAGTTGGCCAAACAAAACTCAAATATCGGAGAATAAATACAGGGATATAATAGATCATGCATATAAGAGACCAAAGAAACTCAAATAACTTTCATGGATATAAAAAGATATGACTAGTCATAAACTCAAAGTTCATCAGATCCCAACAAACACACCGCAAAAAGAGCTACATCATATGGATCTCCAAGAGACCATTGTATTGAGAATCAAGAGAGAGAGATGAATCTAACTAGTTACTAACTATGGACCCGAAGGTCTACAAAGAACTAGTCACGCATCATTGGAGAGGCACCAATGGAGGTGGTGAACCCCATCTAAGATGGTGTCTAGATTGGATCTGATGGTTCTGGACTCTACGACGGCTGGATGAATATCTCGTCGACTCCCCTAGGGTTTTGGGAATATTTGAGTATTTATAGAGCAAAGAGGCGGTCCGTGGGGCACCCGAGGTGGGCACAACCCACCAGAGCGCGCCTGGGCCTCCTAGCGTGCCCTAGTGGGTTGCCCCCTCCTCGAGATTCCCCCCAGGTGCTACCAGGGCCCAACATGTTCCTGCTGGTCCATAAAAAATCTCTGTAAAGTTTCGTGGCATTTGGACTCCATATGATATTGATTTTCTGCGATGTAAAAACACGGAAAAACAGGAACTGGCAATTGGCTACACCCACGGTGCAGTCCCCACCCGTCATCGATCTCAGCGGCAACCTCGATCTTCGCAACAAGACAAGCGAAACATGCAGCCCGATGATGTATCCATGGCTTCCTCTGATCCACGGACACTGCGGGATTAGAGGAGAGTGTTGCTAGAAAGGCGGGCAGAGGACGCTCGTACCACCGTCCAATGGCGACGAGAGGCACACCATCAATCAAACGAGCGCAACGGCCCAGTCGTTGATGAGCCAGCGCCCCTTGTTGGTGGGTACCTGCCTTACGGGGTCAGGTGCCTCACTTTCACATGTGATCTGCGGCAAGTGCGCTAGCCATCAATCCGCGCGTTCAAGCCTGAATTGCCGAAAAAGTATGATGGCAATCAGATCCCAGCAGAGTTCTTGGGCATTTATACGATTGTTGTGCCAGCTGGCGGGGGAAGAGACGAGAAAATCCTAGCCAACTACTTTCTGTTGGTGCTCAAACCCAACGCGAGATCTTGGCTGATGAACTTGCTGGAAAACTCCATTTCTTCATGGTTAGATCTTTGTGATACGTCTCCAACATATCTATAATTTTTTATTGTTCCATGCTATTATATTAACCATCTAGGATGTTTTATATCCATTTATATGCTATTATATATATTTTTGGGACTAACCTATTAACCTAGAGCCCAGTGCCAGTTTTTGTTTTTTCCTTGTTTTTGAGTATCGCAGAAGAGGAAAACCAAACGGAGTCCAATTGACCTGAAATTTCACGAAGATTATTTTTGGACCAGAAGAAGCCCATGGAGTACCGAAGATGGGCCAGAAGAGTCCCGAGGCACCCACGAGGGTGGGGGCGCGCCCTACCCCCTGGACGCGCCCCCTACCTCGTGGCCTCCTTGGGGACCCCCCTAACTTGTTCCCGACTCCAACACCTCTTATATATACCCAAACTTCCAGAAAGAAACCTAGATTGGGAGTTCCACTGCCGCAAGCCTTTGTAGCCACCAAAAACCAATCTAGACCCGTTCCGGCACCCTGCCGACGGGGGGAATCCCTCTCCGGTGGCCATCTTCATCATCCCGACACTATCCATGACGAGGAGGGAGTAGTTCACCCTCGGGGCTGAGGGTATGTACCGGGAGCTATGTGTTCGATCTCTCTGTCGTGTCCTTGATTTGGCATGATCTTGATGTATCGCGAGCTTTGCTGTTATAGTTGGATCTTATGATGATTTTCCCCCTCTACTCTCTTGTAATAGATTGAGTTTTCCTTTTGAAGTTATCTTATCGGATTGAGTCTTTAAGGATTTGAGAACACTTGATGTATGTCTTGCATGTGCTTATCTATGGTGACAATGGGATATTCACATGATCCACTTGATGTATGTTTTGGTGATCAACTTGCGAGTTCTGTGACCTCATGAACTTATGCATAGGGGTTGGCACATGTTTTCGTCTTGACTCTCCGATAGAAACTTTGGGGCTCTCTTTGAAGTTCTTTGTGTTGGTTGAATAGATGAATCCGAGATTGTGTGATACATATCGTATAATCATACTCATGGATACTTGAGGTGACATTGGAGTATCTAGGTGACATTTGGGTTTTGGTTGATTTGTGTCTTAAGGTGTTGTTCTAGTACGAACTCTAGGATAGATTGAACGTAAAGAGTAGCTACGGACTCTTGAATAGATCGATCAGAAAGAATAACTTTGAGGTGGTTTCGTACCCTACAATAATCTCTTCGTTTGTTCTCCGATACTAGTGACTTTGGAGTGACTCTTTGTTGCATGTTGAGGGATAGTTATATGATTCAATTATGTTATTATTGTTGAGAGAACTTGCACTAGTGAAAGTATGAACCCTAGGCCTTGTTTCCTAGCATTGCAATACCGTTTACGCTCACTTTTACCACTTGCTACCTTGCTGTTTTTATATTTTCAGATTACAAAAACCTATATCTACCATCCATATTGCACTTGTATCACCATCTCTTCGCCAAACTAGTGCACCTATACAATTTAGCATTGTATTGGGTGTGTTGGGGACACAAGAGACTCTTTTTTATTTGGTTGCAGGGTTGTTTGAGAGAGACCATCTTCATCCTATGCCTCCCATAGATTGATAAACCTTAGGTCATCCACTTGAGGGAAATTTGCTACTGTAACATCCCAATTTCCTAAGTTAGGATGTTATTAGATCATTCATATGCATCTCATATTTTCCATGCATTATTTGTCTTTCTGCAATATTCGAATCATTATGCAACTAAAGGCAATTTATTGGAGCGGAGATAACATGACTTCTCCCCTATTTTAAAAATGTTCATAATGTCCAGAATATTATTTCTAGTGCATCTACTTTGTTTTGGTATTTTTAGATTTTCCCAAAATATTTTATTTGTGTGTTATTTCACTGTTTGTGTGGTCTATTGCATAAAAAATATTTTCAAAACTACATTAGATTGGAACTAGTGTTCCTATAGTTTATAGCTATAGGGATATTTTTACTTTGTGTCTAGGTATTTTTATTTAGATTTTATATTGTGTATATTGTGTAACCTATTTTATTTTTTTGCTACTGGGGTTGTGTTTAAAAAACAAAAGAAGCAGCGCAGCGCCACAGCGCAGCCCAGCTAGCCCGTGGCCCAGCAACACCCCCACCGCCAGCCCAACCGCATCGCTTCAGCCGTGACCCGGGGGCCCCACGCGCCCTGTTCCTCTGCTTCCCTGAGCCGAACACGGCACCGCATGCACGCTGAGGCCGACCCGGATTGATCTGGCGCCTGGTCGATCCCGTGCGAGCCAGGGACATCACCCGCGAGCCCAGGTCCCCGAAGAACCCTACCGCAACCCCTTCTCCGTCCTTTCCTCGTCCGCACGAGCAGCTAGGGTGAAAGGGATTTCGACGGAGGAGCTCCAAGTCCACCGGACACTGCCGTCGCCGTAAGAACTCGTAGAGCCACGCCGCCTGCTCCAAATTCCCCGCTCGAAGCCGCCCTCGCCTGACGTCTTTGTGTTGCTGAAAACACAGCAGACGGAGAGGAACACGCCGGACGACTTCACCGGAGCTCCCCGGAGTTTGCAATGCCGCCGTCTGTAGAGGACACCCTTGTCGTCGTACTCACCACCACCACCTCCGCCACTCACTGCCGCATCTGCCCGTCACTTCCCCATCACCGGAGAGTCGCCGGAGAAGCGCCACCGTCACCATCGTTTACCTTTGTTCTGGTGAGCACACGTGCCCAGCCAATCAGACGCCGCCACATGACAGTTCTCTACAGGACACGCACATAGGAGTTGCTACAGTTTCCAGGAGTTTTATGTTTCTTTTTGCTTTTCACATAGTTTCATCCAAAATTCTTTTAGCTATATCTTTTATTCTATAAATCCAATTTAGGTAATTCTTTTTCCTATGCACTCACAAAAATGAGCACATTATCACAGTACCAACTTCGCACATGTTTGCACTGTTCAAATTTGAATTCATTGAATTTGAATTAAATCTTCCGGAGGTCGTATCTTTAAACCGTGTATCGGAATCGAGTGATTCTTTTTGCCTTATGACCGTAGTGCAATTTAGGTGCTGTTATGCCGCTGTTGTTGAATTTTAAAAATGGTTTTCTTGCTCTTGGTTTTGTTTTGGTTCTTGTTTTGTTCCAGTGATTGATTTGTTGAATTGTGTGAAACGTGTAGATTGTCCGGAGTGCGACGCGAACTATTGT
Source organism: Triticum aestivum (assembly GCF_018294505.1). NCBI lineage: Eukaryota > Viridiplantae > Streptophyta > Magnoliopsida > Poales > Poaceae > Triticum > Triticum aestivum. The sequence continues at coordinate 346,430,796 of NC_057800.1, read as the reverse complement.
CAGGAGTGTGACTTTCTGAACTAGAACCAAGGCAAGTTACATGTTGATCATCCTTTACTTATTGTTTTCTATGCATGTAGTTATATCACACTATGAATATATGCATGTATAGGATTACTATATTATTTTGTTATATTGTTGAGCTATCTCCAGTCACTACAGATCGTGGTAGTTGTAGTTGCTTTGCTTTGTAGATGGGGATTGGTTCGTGTATTCGTTGAGCTTATGTGAGGATTATATATATAATAATCTGAGTAGTAACTCATGATTTAATTCACCTCTGGGGCGGAATAGGTATTGCTAGGGTGGTTTCAAGAACATCATGGTTTATACCCTCTGAATGTAAGTGGACGACCGCTCAGGCTCAAAAAGATCAGACAGACTTAGTGACTAGTAGCTTCCATGTGTGACCACTGGCTAAATGGGCTCTGGCTTAGTTCATTAGTTGTGGAACCCTTACCCGGATGTGCCAGCAGATGTAGATATAATAGTTGGGATGGGCCTCTTGTTGGGACTAGGGGACTGCTTCTGAAAGACTTCATCTCAATCTTCGGGTTGGGTCCAGTGGGTAAAGCGTACTAAACTTTGCAGAGTATTAAAAACTAATCATGATTAGCCGTGTCCCCGGTTATGGGCAACTTTGAGCGACTATGGCATTACAGTTGTTGGATGATGTTGACAGATGTGACACTTAATAATATTTGTGGGAAAACTTAATAAAGGGTAGGTTGGAGTTGATTTTGCCAACTCAACCTTGTGTATTTAATTGTAGTAATAAAAGAACTAAATAAAAATTTGACTATTAGGTAGTTATTAGGATAAAATCAGCTTTCTGCCAAAATAAACCCTGAAGCCTTCCTTTGTTGTACTATGCATATACATGTAGGTCTGCTTTATTATTACTCCTATGTAACTTGCCAATACATTCCAAGTATTGACCTATATGGCTGCAGCGTCTCATGTTGCAGGATATTCAGACGAACAATAAGGTACCGTTAGGGTCGCGAGCCTGTACTCAGTATCGCCAGTGGGCTATGATGGGACTCATCGTTATTTTCATGCTACTTTCCGATGTTTGATTGAATAAAGCTAGCCAAGTGCTATGCAGATTGTTTTATTTTATATATTCTGGATCATATGATGTAATAAATGATGCACTTGCTATTCTGGTATTCATTTATATTGTGTGTGCTAGTGAGTTCGATCCAGGGACTAGCACGGTAAGCATAGGGACTCAAATCCTTCGAGGTTTGGTCGTTACAGATGGTATCAGAGCAGTGTGTTGACTGTAGGACGTGACCCTAGAAATTGGATTAGAAAAGCCATAAGAGTGAAAATTATTTTGTAAACTACCTATACTTCGTACCATTTATTAGTTAACCCCCTCAAGTATCTTGAACAGTTAAATAGGAACTAGTATTGAGACCACCATTCATGTTTGTTTTATATTGCAACGTTATCGTGTTAGCGTATCTAATTATGCCCACTTTCGTGGTATGAAGATACTAGATTGTTTGCTTGATTGGTAGTTGTTTGTTAAATTGCTTAGTGTCGAAATTATTCGACTATATATATAATATTATTATATTGTTTGTTGTTTGTTGTTTGTTTGTTGGTGTTATTCATCGTTGTGTTTTATTGCCTTGATCATATTATGCATATGGGTAGAATATATTTATATATACATAGCTTTGGCCCTATTATATCTACAACTCATCTATTCTTGCCCACCAGATGCCGCCGAGGCGTGATACTAGACGCAATGCTGCAGGAGGAGACAACAATGGCAATGAAGTACCACCATACATACAGCAGGTTATTGAGGGATAGGCCCAGTTGATCCAGTTGCTTGCTCAGAACGAGAACAACAACAATCCGCCGCCACCGCCACCTGTGGATATGCTTACCAGGTTCTTGAGGTTGAATCCTCAGAGGTTCTCCAGTTCCCCTGAACCTATTGTGGCTGATGATTGGCTCTGTGCAGTCAATAGGAACCTGGAGACGGTTGGATGCACAGATGCAGAGAGGGTGAAGTTTGCCTCACATTTGCTGGAGGGTCCTGCCGCAGCTTGGTGGGACAACTACTTGGTCACTTATCCCATTGCTAGTATCACTTGGGTACAATTTCAGGCAGCTTTCCGTGCTGCACATGTGTCTGCTGGTGCTTTGAGTCTGAAAAAGAAGGAGTTTCGCAGTTTGCGCCAGGGGGGTCGCACTGTTAATGCTTATGTGGAGGAATTTAATATTCTTGCACGCTGTGCTCCTAATGATGTTAACAGTAATGCAGCTAGGCAGGAGAAATTCTTGGAGGGCCTAAATGATGACTTGAGCCTTTAGTTGACAGTGGCCACTTTTAGGAATTGTCTGGATTTGATTGATAAGGCTATTGTGCTGGAGGGGAAGCAACATGCCATAGAGAATCGCAAGAGGAAGTACAACAACAATAACAGGTATAATTCAGGACCACGGCAGAAGCCACGCACTTCATATCATGGCAATGGAGGTAATGGGCATAATCATCATGGAGGTAATGGGCATAATCATCATGGAGGTAATGGACATAATCATCATGGAGGGAATGTCGACAACCATAATGGCCACCATCATCATAATGGGCACAAGAGTAGCAATGGCAATGGTAGAGGTAATGGTAATGGTAATGGAGGGAATAATAACCAGAGCCACCAGAGTATGCCTGTGCAGAGGGATATTAGCCAGGTTCAGTGCTATAAGTGTAGGTAGATGGGCCACTACTCCAATGCTTGTACAGAGAGCAAGAACGCTAATGGGAATTCAGGAGTCAGCAAGCCAAACCCCTTCCAAAAGGGTCATGTCAACCATGTTAATGTTCAGGAGGTCTATAATGAACCTGATGCAATGATTGGTAAGTTCTTGATTAATTCAGTACCTGCACTTGTTCTTTTTGATACTGGTGCATCGCATTCATTTATTTCGAGGGTATTTGTTGATAAACATGGATTGCCAGCCAAAACACTTAGTATGCCTATTAGAGTGAGTTCCCCAGGAGCTGAGATGATAGCAGGTGTTGGTTGTCATCAGTTGACTTTGTCTATTGGGAAGCATGAGTTTCCTACGGATTTGATTATATTGAAGTCACAAGGTCTGGATATTATTTTGGGTATGGATTGGTTGCAGTTATATAAATGCCGTATTGATTGTGCCAGTCGATCTATTACGAATATGTATGTAAGTATAAGCATAATCAGGTGCAGGTGAACTCTCTTAAGGGGGGTAGCCTGGAAGAGGTGCCAGTTGTGATGGATTATCTAGATGTGTTTCCAGAGGAGTTGCCAGGTATGCCACCAGATAGAGATATTGAGTTTCTTATTGATTTAATACCGGGCACTGGACCTATTGCAAAGAGACCGTATAGAAGGCCTCCTCAAGAGTTGGAAGAATTGAAGAAGTAGATAAGAGAATTGCAGGCACAAGGATTTATTCGCCCAAGTTCATCACCTTGGGGAGCTCCAGTTTTGTTTGTGGAGAAGAAGGATGGAACCTTCAGGATGTGTGTTGATTATCGCTCTTTGAATGAGGTAACCGTTAAGAATAAGTATACTTTGCCTATGATAAATGATATGTTTGACCAGTTGGAGGGAGCTACTGTGTTTTCTAAGATTGATCTTCATTCTGGTTATCATCAGTTGAAGATTCATGAGCAAGATATTCCAAAGACTGCTTTTACTATGAAGTATGGGTTGTATGAATATACTGTTATGTCATTTTGATTGACTAACACTCCTGCATACTTCATGAATATGATGAACAAGTTGTTTATGGAGTTCTTGGATAAATTTGTGGTTGTTTTCATTGATGATATATTAGTGTTCTCCAAGAATAAGAAAGAGCATGAGGTGCATCTGCGTTTGGTAATGGAGAAATTGAGGGAACATCAGTTGTATGCCAAGTTTAGTAAATGTGAGTTTTGGCTGGATGAGGTAGCATTCCTTGGACATGTTGTGTCAGGTAATGGAGTTGCAGTTGATCCATCTAAGGTTGCTGCAGTTACATAGTGGGAGACACCCACGACAGTTGGGGAGATTCGCAGTTTTTTGGGCCTTGCAGGTTATTACAGGAGGTTTATTGAGAACTTTTCCAAGATTGCAAATCCTATGACTGAATTGTTGAAGAAGGAAAATAAATTTGTTTGGACTGATGAATGTGAAGCCAGCTTTCAGGAATTGAAGCAGCGTTTGGTTACAACACCAGTCTTAACTCTGCCAGATATACATAAGGACTTCCAGGTATATTGTGATGCTTCTCGTCAAGGACTTTGGAGTTTTTTGATGCAGGAAGGTAAAGTTGTTTCTTATGCTTCACGTCAGCTTAAGAATCATGAGCACAATTATCCTACACATGATTTGGAGTAGCCTCAGTTGTGCATGCATTGAAAACTTGGAGGCCATATCTTATTGGCAATCATTGTGATATATTTACTGATCGTAAGAGCTTGAAGTATATTTTTACTCAGAAGGATTTGAACCTCACGCAGAGGAGATGGTTGGAGCTTATTAAGGATTATGATTTGAATGTGCAGTATCATCCTGGTAAGGCTAATGTTGTTGCTAATGCGTTGAGTCATAGGAGCCATGCTAATGCAATTAATGTTGATAATATGCCACCCGAGTTATGTGAACAATTCAGGAATGTCAGGTTGGAGATAGTTTTTAAGGGATATTTAGCAACACTTGAGGTAAATCCTACTTTGCTTGACAGGATCAGAGAAGCTCTAAAGGATGATAAGGAGATTGCTGAGATAAAAGCGAACATGGTTAAAGGTAAGGCAGAAGGTTTCCATGAGGATGAACATGGAGCCATATGGTTTGAGAAGCGTATTCGTGTACCTCAAGATGCAGATATCAGGAAGTTGATTCTTCAGGAGGCGCATGATTCACCTTATTCTATTCACCCAGGTGATACTAAGATGTATTTGGATTTGAGGGAAAGATTTTGGTGGCCTAGCCTGAAGAGGGAAATTGCTGGTTATATTGCAACATGTGATGTGTGCCAGCGAGTTAAAGCAGAACATCAAAGGCCAGCAGGTTTGTTACAACCATTGCCTATACCTTAATGGAAGTGGGCTGAGATTGGTATGGATTTCATTATAGGTCTACCCAGGACCCGGTTAGGATATGATTCTATTTGGGTGGTTGTTGATCGTTTGACTAAAGTTGCTCACTTCATCCCGGTAAGGACTACTTATACCAGTGCTCAGCTAGGAAAGATTTATATGTCTAAAATTGTTTGTTTGCATGGATTTCCAAGAAAGGTAGTGTCTGATAGAGGTACTCAGTTCACATCCAAATTTTGGCGTCAGTTGCATGAATCCTTGGGCACCAGGCTGGAGTTCAGTACAGCTTTCCATCCATAGACAGATGGGCAGGCAGAGAGGGTAAATCAAATTTTGGAGGATATGTTGAGGGCTTGTGCCTTGGACTATGTGTCCAGTTGGGATGATAATTTACCTTATGTAGAGTTCTCATATAATAACAGTTACCAGGCTAGTCTGAAGATGGCACCATTTGAGGTATTGTATGGTAGGAAGTGCAGGACACCGTTGTTGTGGGATGAGGTTGGAGAGTGTCAGTTCTTTGGACCAGACTTGATCAGAGATGCTGAGGAGAAGGTCAAGTTGATTCGTGATAGGCTGAAGATAGCACAGCCCAGGCAGAAGAGTTATGCAGATGCGAAACGTAAGGAGGTGACATATGAGGTAGGAGACCGTGCATACCTTAGAGTTTCACCACTTCGTGGAATTAAGAGGTTTGGAATCAAAGGTAAGTTAGCACCATGTTTTGTGGGGCCTTACAAGATCTTGGAGCGTAGAGGAGAGGTAGATTATCAGTTGGAGTTGCCAAAATCCTTGTCAGGAGTTCATAATGTGTTTCATGTATCTCAGTTGAAGAAGTGTCATGCAGAGATGATGGATGTTCCATTGAGGGACACAGTGCCACTTGAGGCAATTCAGTTGGAGAGTGATTTGACATATGAGGAGAAGCCTATTAAGATTCTGGAGACAACAGATAGAGTTACTCGCATCAAGACCATTAAGTTATGCAAGGTTCAGTGGGATCATCACACATAGGAGGAAGCTACCTGGGAATGAGAGGAAGATCTCAGGTAGGATCACCCACACCTATTTGCTAGCCAGCCGGAATCTCGAGGGCGAGATTCATCTTAAGGGGGGTAGGTTTGTAACATCCCAATCTCCTAAGTTAGGATGTTATTAGATCATTCATATGCATCTCATATTTTCCATGCATTATTTGTCTTTCTGCAATATTCGAATCATTATGCAACTAAAGGCAATTTATTGGAGCAGAGATAACATGACTTCTCCCCTATTTTAAAAATGTTCATAATGTCCAAAATATTATTTCCAGTGCACCTACTTTGTTTTGGTATTTTTCAATTTTCCCAAAATATTTTTGTGTGTGTTATTTTACTGTTTGTGTGGTCTATTGCATAAAAATTATTTTCAAAACTGCATTAGATTGGAACTAGTGTTCCTATAGTTTATAGCTATAGGGCTATTTTTACTTTGTGTCTAGGTATTTTTATTTAGATTTTATATTGTGTATTCTATTTTATTTTATTTGCTGCTGGGGTTGTGTTTTAAATAAACAAAAGAAGCAGCGCAGCCCAGCTAGCCTGTGGCCCAGCAACACCCACGCCGCCAGCCCAACCGCATCACTTCAGTCGCTGACCTGCGGGCCCCACGTGCCCTATTCCTCTACTTCCCCGAGCCGAACACGGCACCGCACGCACGCCGAGGCCAACCCGGATCGATCCGGTGCCTGGTCGATCCCCTGCGAGCCAAGGACATCACGCACGAGCCCAGGACCCCGAAGAACCCTACCGCAACGCCTTCTCCGTCCTTTCCTCGTCCGCACGAGCAGCTAGGGAGAAATGGATGTCGCCGGACGAGCTCCAAGTCCGCTGGACGCTGTCGTTGCCGTAAGAACTCACAGAGCCGCGCCGCCTGCTCCACTCGATTCCCTGCTTGAAGCCGCCCTCGCCTGACGTCTTTGTGTTGCCAAAAACGCAGCAGAGGGAGAGGAACACGCCGATCGACTTCACCGGAGCTCGCCGGAGTTCGCGACGCCGCCATCTGTAGAGGATGCCCCCGTCGCCGTACTCACCACCACCACCTCCGCCACTCACCGCCGCATCCGCCCGTCACTTCCCCACCGCCGGAGAGTCGCCGGAGGAGCGCCACCGCTGCCATCATTTTCCTTTGTTCTGGTGAGCACATGCGCCCAGCCAATCGGACGCTGCCATGTGGCAGTTTGCTACAGGACACACACACAGGAGTTGCTACAGTGTCCAGGAGTTTTCTGTTTCTTTTTGCTTTTCACAGATTTTCATCCAAAATTCTTTTAGCTATATCTTTTATTCTATAAATCCAATTTAAGCAATTCTTTTTCCTGTGCACTCACAAAAAGCAGCACATTATCACAGTACCAACTTTGCACATGTTTGCACTGTTCAAATTTGAATTCGTTGAATTAGAATTGAATCTTCCGGAGGCCGTATCTTTAAACCGTGTATCGGAATCGGGTGATTCTTTTTGCCTTGTGATCGTAGTGTGATTTAGGTGCTGTTATGCCGCTGTTGTTGATTTTTAAAAATGGTTTCCTTGCTCTTGGTTTTGTTTTGGTTTTTTTCATGTTCTAGTGATTGATTTGTTGAATTGTGTGAAATGTGTAGATTGTCCGGAGTGCGACACGAACTATTGTCAGGGGTGTGACTTTCCGAACCAGAACCAAGGCAAGTTACATGTTGATCATCCTTTACCTATTGTTTTCTATGCATGTAGTTATATCACACTATGAATATATGCATGTATAGGATTACTATATTATTTTTCTATATTGTTGAGCTATCTCTCGTCACTGCAGATCGTGGTAGTTGTAGTTGTTATGTTTCTAGATGGGGATTGGTTCGTGTATTCATTGAGCTTATGTGAGGATTATATATATATATATATAATAATTTGAATAGTAACTCAGGATTTAATTCACCTCTGGGCGGAATTGGTATTGCGTGGGTGGTTTCAAGAACATCATGGTTTATACCCTCTGAATGTAAGTGGACGGCCGCCGAGACTCAAAAAGGTCAGACAGACTTAGTGACTAGTAGCTTCCATGTGTGACCACTGGCTACATGGGCTCTGGCTTAGTTGATCAATTGTGGAACCCTACCCAGATGTGCCAGCAGATGTAGATATAATAGTTGGGATGGGCCTCCTGTTGGGACTATGGGACTGCTTCTGAAAGACTTCGTCTCAATCTTCGGGTTGGGTCCGTGTCCCCGATTATGGGAAACTTTGAGCGACTATGCCATTACAGTTGTTGGATGATCTTGACAGATGTGACACTTAACAATATTTCTGGGAAAACTTAATAAAGGGTAGGTTGGAGTTGATTTTGCCAACTCAACCTTGTGTATTTAATTGTAGTAATAAAAGAACTAAATAAAAATTTGACTATTAGGTAGTTAGTAGGATAAAATCAGCTTTCTGCCAAAATAAACCCTCAAGCCTTCCTTTGTTGTACTATGCATATACATGTAGGCCTGCTTTATTATTACTCCTGCGTAACTTGCCAATACATTCCAAGTATTGACCTATATGGCTGCAACGTCTCATGTTGCAGGATATTCAGACGAAGAGTAAGGTACTATTAGGGTCGTGTCAGGGAAACTGATCCACGAACACCTATGGGGCCGGCGGACCGGGCCCCTTTCGGTTCAGCGGGGGGCGGAGATCGCACGAAGAGCAGATCGAGGCAAGGCACACGAGCAGTTTACCCAGCTTCGGAGCTCTCCGGAGAGATAACAATCCTACTGCTGCTTGTCTGGTTGTATTATGTTGTGTTCTTGCTCTAGAGAAAGAGCGTAGTGTTCTCTGGCGTACGAATGGATCGAACCGAACCCCCTCTACGTTGCGCATGGGCCTCCTTTTATACGCTAAAGGGGTCACCGACAGGTGGCAACGCAGAGAAGGGTACAAATGTAAAAAATGAGGTGGTTGGTACAGCTACTTGCACAGCGCACCCTACCTAACTCTGACGGCAGGGGACAAGGGCATTAAGTGCCCGTCTGAGTCGCCCAAACAGTGCAGAAAAGGACCGTTAGGGGCACCACCGTTCGCCATGACGGCGATCTTGTCAGCTTCGCATGCCACTGCGCACCGCTGGCTGCACAGCCTCCCGCCACACGCGCCTGGAGAGGCCCCCAGGGAGACACGTTGGTGGATGCGCTGGAGCGTGGGCACAGAGTGGCCGCCTGCCGCGGCAAGCGCCTTGCCGCTGCTGTTATCTTGTCGGGTCCGGAAGCTTGTCGCTCACCGGGCCTCGAGGTACCTTGGTTGGTCTTCCCGGCAAGCTCCTCTTGCCGGGGCCTTGTTGCCTTGCCGGAGCGCGTGGCGCGTCGCGGCAAGTTCCTTGGAGTGCCTTGGCTGGCCTTCCCGGCAAGCTCCTCTTGCCGGGGCCTTGTCTCCTGAGCTTAAATACTTTGTTCTTGAGTGGCCCCAAGGGAACCATGGAGGATCTTGGCGTTCGCCCGACAAGCCTTGCCGCGGGGTGCTGCAACTGCCCGTGCACAAGTTCGGGGTACTAGGGTACCCCTATTCTAGTACACCGACAGGAGCCCCGGGGCCTGGGCCAGACACGGTGCCGAGCGCTGTTGGGCCAGGCCCAAGACAGGGCACGGGCACACGTGGACTGGGCCACGCCGAATCTCGCTCCCTATCCACCGCGCTCTCCCCTAACGGCACGCGTTGAATGCGGCGTCGTGGGAGAGATCATGGGTGGTTCTTATTCGGAAGGGCGAAACGTCCGCCCCGTCCCTCTTTATAAGCAGAGGAAACAGGGGCAATTCGTTCCCCCTTGCTGGTTGCTACTACTCCATCTTCACGAACCTCCGCCGCTCCCCCTTCTTCCCGAAGCCGAGAGAGCAGCGCTCCGCCCCCATTGCCACCAGCATCACCACGCCGCCGTCCTCCCCCACCACCTCCGCCATGGCTTCGAAAGCCGACAAGGGAAAGGGCGTGAAGTCGGCCGAGGTGCAGCGGCTCGCGGTGCTGCGGAAGGAGCGGGCGATCTTCTCCCCCCAGCTCGGCGTGCAGGAGCTGAGGGAGTACTTCTACCTCTTTTGGGCGACGGAGACGCGGACGCATCCGCGCACGAGTGTACTCCCGGCCGCTGCTTCGGAACTAGCTCCAAACGGGTACCCATTCTTCGCGCTGTTCTTCTATTGCGGGCTCTGCCCGCCCTTCTCGTAGTTCTTCTGCGATATCATGAACACCTACGGCTTCCGCCTCCTTGACTTCACACCCAACGCCGTTCTGACCATGGCAGTTTTCGCACATTTGTGCGACAACTTTGTCGGAGTCCACCCCAGTGTTGCCCTTTTCCGCCACTTCTCCATACCTCGGGTAGAGAGAGGAGAGCCGCTTGCCGGAGGGACTGCCTGGATCTCGAGAGTCGGCAAGAAGGAGGCGTACTTGGAGGGTGAGCTCCGCAGCAAGTGGGATGAGTGGAGAGCGGAGTGGTGCTGGATCGTCGAGGAGAATCCGCAGCCCTTCACCGCCGTGCGCCAAGCTCCAATAGTGCGTGGCAATGACTGGAGCAACGTGGCCCCGGAAGACGAGAGGCTGAAGATCGCCATTACTAGGATCCTTCGCCTTAGGCTTGCCGGGCTCACTGTAGGTGCTGTAGGCGCATATTTCCTCCGCCGCCACATCGCCCCCCTGCAGGAGAGGGGGAGGCCCGCCTGGGAATTCAAGAACTCGGCGGACATCATGAGGCTGCGGCCGGGCCTCAACTACAACTTCACCGTCTTGGAGCTGGATGCAATGCTCCTGGAGTTGTTCAAACGCGACCCCCAGCACCCATTCACGCTGACGAGGGGCGTCGTTCCATTGTGCAATAATTCTTCGCTTGACCGGATCCGCGCCATGATGCCGTTGTGCGATTCACACGGAATCGTTCCAACTTGGCAAGAGCCTGCGGATGACGTTGTGCAAGCGTTCTTCGACAACTTGGAAGAAGTGCCGGTCCACGCTGACGAGCAGAAGAGCCTCACCCGTGACACCACCGACGAGGAGCTGCAGCGCATCGCCACTAGGGCGGAAGAGGTTGCGGCCGCAGCTGCCGCGGGCATGTTCGGGTTCACTGTGGAGGAGGCGGAGGCTGCAGAGGCGGCAAACCTTGCCGAGCGCGCGGAGTTCATTGGCGAAGAAGAGCCTGCCGGCTCTGAAGCTGAGCCGAGCGAGGCCGGCGAGGAAGAGCCCGAGCCTTCAGAAAGCTTGCCGCAGGCGGAGCCCCCGGCCCCGCCAAGAAGGCGCCTTCGCAGGGCCGGGGACGCAGCGGGGCGGCAGCCGGGTCAACAGCCGTCGAGCCGTGCGACGCGCTCTACCGCGGCAAGCAATGTTGCCGTGGGAGCGCTTCACGCAGCAGCGGCAACAGGAGCGGGATCTTCCCGTGCCACCGCCACCGCCCCCGCCAAGCGGGCAAGGGATCCTACTCCTCCGCCTCGCCGCACCGGAGGAGGGCCGGACTTCGATCTTTCCGCGCTCAGCTCCGACGAGGAGGAAGAAGAGTAAGCTTCTTTGGTGCTCTTGTAGTTCTTCAATCTTGCTGTTTATATCTTGTATCTGACTTGCTTCAATCTGGACTCCTTTCTTTGCAGGACGCTGGCCCAAAGAGCGGCGAAGAGGGCCAAGGCCGCGGTGATTGTCATCAAAGATGACCCCACCGTGTCAGCAGGGGGTGGGTCTGAGACCACCTTGACGGACCCGGCAATCACTCCTCAAAGCAGCCCCCAGCGCAGCCCCCAGCGTAAGTTCATAGTTAGCTTTCTGCTGTCGGGCGCGCATGAGTGCTTTTTCCTTTGTTGATATCTTGCTTGTTGACTTGTGTAGGAGCAGAGCAGCCACATCAGGAGCACCCGGAAGCTGGTCCCGAAGTGCCATCTGCTTCGACTAAACCGCCAAGGGAGGGGTTCCTGGTAAGGGAGCGCTCTCCGGCAAGGGAGAACTCTCCGGCAAGGGGCAGCACCGTCGATCCTGCGGCAACCGAGACCGCAACTGCAGATCTTGGCACAGGTAATCCACTTGTCCAAAAACTTTCCCTTGGGTTCTTCTTCTTCTGATTTTCTTCTCTTGGATTTTTGCTTGATTTTTCTCCCTTCTTTGTTCTTTAGACCCATCTGCGGCTGAGCCAATGGAGACAGAGGGCGCCGGCGAGGAAGGGGCTGGTGCTGATAAGACCGCCGGCGAGGAGGCCGCCAAGGCTGCCGCCGCAGAGGGCGGCGAGGGGTCGGGCGATCGCACTGACGACCCTGAGGCCGCAGGAGCGCCAGGCACTGCGCTGACCGTTGATCCCTCTGCCGCTGCTGCGGAGCCGGGCTCCGAGGAGCCCCAGCCCGGTGCCTACTTGAAGGCCGGCGATGATATCTTCATCAAGCTACCCTGGGCGTCGAGCTCCAGGGCGCCGGTCGAGGGGGAAACTTTTGATGGGGAGGTGCTCGCCTCCGCCGGACTGTCATTGGTTGACGTGCCCGGCAGCAGCAGTGGCGAGCCTGAGGAGGAGCAGCTGCTGCGGAAGCTGCTGTCACTCTACCGCGCCCGGCAACCAAGCTGGCTTCTCAGGAAGCGCTTGTCGCGAAGGCGGGAGTTGACATGGAGAAGTGCGCGGAGGAGCTCCGGGGCCACAATCAAGAAGCACTCCGGTCCCTAGCACAGGAGCGGGAGCGACTCGACGAGGAGCGCACGGCCTTCCTTCTCGAGAAGGCCGAAGCTAAGGAGGAACAAAGGCTGGCCGCCGAGAAGCAATCTGCGCGAGAAGGTGAATTGGTGCAGCGGAAGGCCAACCTCGATAGCTACGAGGAGGAGCTTGCCGAGCGCGAGCAAGCACTTGGCGGGGCGCTCAAGGAAGCAAAGGATGCTGCCGCGATCGTAGAGGCCGCCAAGAAAGAGCTGGAGGAGAAGGTGGCGCAGCTGGAGGCCAACATTGGGAAGAGCGGCGAGGAGCTTGCCGCGCTCAAGCGTGAGCGTGAGAAGGATGCTGCCGCCCACGGTGAGCTACAAGGTCTTCTCGCTGAGAGGGGCAAGGAGCTCAGCGCCGCCAAGGATTCCAATGCAGACCTGGAGCTGAAGCTGGCCACGCTGACGCAGACGCTGGAGGCCGCCAAGGAGCGGGAGAAGACCTTGTCGGAGAAGGTCAAGGCTGACAAGGAGCTGCTGGAGAGCATCGCAGTTACCCAGAACTCGTTCAGAGACACTGTGGAGCACTGGACCGAGGGTCTGGTGAATATTACCGCAGTCATCAACGAGGAGATGGCGCAGCTGGGGATGGAGGACTTTGGGTATCCCTCCGACGAGAATCTCCAACCCAGCGCCAAGCTCAGCTTGTTCTTCAAGGGCGTGGCGACGGCACTCCAGCGGCTCCGGGAGAGGATCCCAAAGCAGCTAGCCGACGAGTCGCGCAAAATCTGTGCCGGGGTTCTCCAGAAGGTGTTGATGAAGGTGGCCTTCCGCAATCCAGGCCTCAGCTTCACCAACGTCCTCAAGTCCTTGCCGCCAGATGCCGATCGGGACGCACTCAAGGCCCTTGTCGCACCCATTGTGGACAAGGTGAGCGAGATCAAGAGGGTCGAGGGCGGACGCGTAGACTAGGCCGCCCATTTCTTCTTTTCCCTTGTCGCTGCTAATCATGTTATGAAAACATTCTGTTAGAGCTGCGACAAGTTATCTTGTAATATAACTTTATTTCTGTTATCAATTGCTATGTTATTTCCTCTACTAGATTCCTTCCTTTGTATGTTTTTACCCTACGCTTCTAGGGAACTTGTCGACGCAGGCGCCCGAGCCGCGAGCGCTGAGTGCGGAACTTCAGCAGCCTGCTGGCGGCGCTGCTTCCGACAAGAAACCTTGTCGCGACTAGATGCAGCACACTTAAGTTGTTGAGCAGACTCGAAACAAAGTAAGGACGCAACTAGCCACGAGTTGGTTCCTCCGCGCACAGGTTTTCCATACAAAGCAGGGTCGTTCGAGGAAGATAACCCAAAAAAATTTAAAAATTGATTGCTCAAATTTTGGCAACTTAGCTTTTCTGTCGTTTGCTTCCCGGCAAGGCAAAACTTTGCTTGAACGACGCCTGGTCCATACCACAATCTTCTCCTTCCCCCCCCCCGACAAACTTGTGTGCGAGGGAACCTTCTTTTCCTTTGTTGAAAAGAAGAAAGAAGAGAAAATAATGATATGGAGCCCCTCGGCTCATTATTGCTTACCGGATGTAGGTGCTGCACAAAGTGTCAGATAACACATGCAAGAAAGAAACTAATGCATGAAATGGACAAGTTGTGCGGAGCACATGGGGTTCTATTTATGCACGGGATCTGCGCCCGGCTTTGTATAAAGGATTACATGCAACAGCGGCAAGACTTGTACAAAAGGTGGTTGCCGGAACGGGGTTCCGGCAACCGCGCCCTACGGGAAAAACTTACGAAGATGTTCTATGTTCCAGGAGTTGCTCACCGGAATGCCATCTTCGGTCTCAAGGCGGACAGCGCCGGGCCTTGTGACTCGTTTCACCCGATAAGGGCCTTCCCACTTCGGCGTCAACTTGTTGGAATTCTTGGCGGACTGAACGCGCCGAAGAACAAGGTCGCCTTCCTCGAAGCTTCTGGCTTTAACTTTGCGGCTATGGTAGCGGCGCAAAGCTTGCTGGTATCGAGCAGCTCGTACAGCAGCCTGAAGACGATCTTCCTCAAGGAGCAGTGCGTCGTGTTGTCGCAGCTGTTCTTGCTCAAGCTCATCATAAGCGAGCACTCGAGGCGATCCGTATACGAGTTCCGTGGGGAGAACTGCCTCTGCTCCATAGACTAGAGCGAAAGGTGTCTGGCTAGTGGCTCGATTTGGCGTCGTTCTGATCGACCAAAGAACCACCAACAACTCCTCGATCCAGTTTCTTCCGCACTTGCGCAGCCTGTCAAAAGTTCTGGTCTTGATCCCGCACAACACTTCAGCATTTGCCCTCTCTGCTTGACCGTTGCTTCTCGGATGAGCAACAGAAGCGAAGCAGACCTTGGCGCCAAGGTCTTGGACGTACTGCATGAAGGTGCGGCTCGTGAATTGCGTGCCGTTGTCGGTGATGATCCTATTAGGGATCCCGAAACGGCAAACAATTGACCTGAAGAACTTGACTGCTGACTGTGCTGTCACCTTCCTCACTGGCTGCACTTCCGGCCACTTTGTGAACTTGTCGATTGCGATGTACAAGTACTCAAAGCCCCTGACAGCTCGGGGGAAAGGGCCGAGGATATCGAGCCCCCAGACCGAAAATGGCCAAGATAAAGGGATCGTCTGGAGAGCTTGAGCTGGCTGGTGTATCTGTTTGGAGTGGAACTGGCACACTTCACACTTGGTTACTTGTGCAGTTGCATCCTGGAGGGCTGTCGGCCAAAAGAAACCTTGCCGGAAAGCTTTGCCGGCAAGTGCTCTTGCGCCAATGTGGTGGCCACATATGCCTCCATGTATCTCTGCCAACAGCTTTTGTCCATCTTCCCGGCAAATACACTTCAATTTCACACCATTGAGTCTTCTTCTGTACAGTATGCTATCGACAAACTGGTACATACTTGACTGCCGGGCTACTCTTTCCGCTTCTTCTTGCTCTTCGGGAAGTTCTCCTGTCTGCAGGAAATGGACAATCTGCTGTGCCCATGCTGGAGCTTGTGGCTCAACAACAAGGATTAAAGGCACATCTGCTGCTGCGGGAACATCCGCTTCTACGGCAAGGACTTGCGGCCCTGCCGGAGCTTGATGTTCCCCGGCAAGCTTGCCGGAGCAAAACTTGTCGGGAGCGTCTGCTTCAACGGAACAAACCATAAGGCTTGTCGGAGCAGACTGCCCCTCAGCATCCTTGGTGTTGATCTTGGGAACTTTCTTGGCGGCGGCTTCGGGGAGCTCTGCCAGAAAGTAGTCACCAGAAACCAACTTCCTCTTCTTGCTTTGTCCAGTTGATGGTGTTACGGATGGTTGAGTCAACTTGAGCACAAAGATCCCTGGTTCCACAGGTAACTTTAGTGCGGCGCACTTTGACAGGCCATCAGCAATGTCATTCTGAGCTCTTGGGATATGCTCCATCTGTAGGCCGTCAAAGTGTTCTTCTAGCTTCCTCACTTCATCAACATATGCTTCCATCAATGGACTCTGGTAGTTCTTGTTCACTTGGGGACGACAAGCTGTGAGTCACCCCTGACAATGAGCTTCTTGATCCCAAGGTCTGCTGCAATTCTGAGACCGGCAAGCAATCCTTCATATTCTGCAGTATTGTTGGTTGCTTGCTCCTTGGGGAAGTGCATCTGGACTACGTACTTGAGGTGCTCTTTGGTGGGCGCGACAAGCAGCACGCCCGCACCGGCGCCTTGCAGCGAGAAGGCACCATCAAAGTACATCTGCCACTCTTTGCTTGCCTCTTTGACGGGGATGCTCGTTTCTGGAATTTCTTCTTCTGGGGTTGGCGTCCATTCTGCTATGAACTCTGCCAATGCTCTGCTTTGGATAGTTGAAGTGCTCTCAAACTTGAGGCCAAAGCTTGACAGTTCCAGCGCCCACTCGACAATCCTGCCTGTTGCTTCTGGATTTTGCAGTATCCTCTCAAGCGGAAAGCGAGTGACGACTGTGATCTCATGCGCTTGGAAGTAATGGCGCAGCTTTCTCGAGGCCATGAGGAGGCCGAAAAGCAACTTCTGCACACCAGAGTACCTTGATCTAGCCCCCTGTAGAAGGGAACTGACAAAGTAAACTGGACGCTTGACCATTCTCTTCTGCATCTTATCATGCTCCTGCGCAGATCGTTCTTTGTCGGGACCAGAGCTTGTCGGCGAAGCCCCCTGCTTGTCGCTGGATGCATCTGCCGTGGTTGCTGGCTCATCATCTGCCTCCCTCTCCGCCACTAACGCAGCACTAACCACTTGATTGGTTGCCGCTATATAGAGCAGCAACTTCTCTTGCGGCTTAGGTGCGACAAGTATTGGAGTGGAGGACATGTATCTCTTCAATTCCTGCAGCGCAGCCTCCGCCTCCGGAGTCCATTTCATTGGACCTACCTTTTTCAAAATTTTGAAAAATGGCAGGGTGCGCTCGGCAGATCTAGAGATAAACCTGCTGAGAGCAGCCACGCAACCGGCAAGCCTTCGTACATCCTTGACGCGCTTTG
Source organism: Triticum aestivum (assembly GCF_018294505.1). Taxonomy (NCBI): domain Eukaryota; kingdom Viridiplantae; phylum Streptophyta; class Magnoliopsida; order Poales; family Poaceae; genus Triticum; species Triticum aestivum. The sequence continues at coordinate 346,413,547 of NC_057800.1, read as the reverse complement.
GTGCTTCGATCTGCTCAATGGCCTTGATCTTGTCGGGATTGGCTTCAATTCCCCGCTGAGACACGAAGAACCCGAGAAGCTTGCCGGATGGGACTCCAAACACGCACTTCTCGGGGTTAAGCTTGAGGTTGATCCTGCGCAGATTTGCAAATGTCTCATCTAAATCTTGAATCAGGATCGCCCTGTTCTTGCTTTTGACCACTATGTCATCCATGTAGGCTTCCACATTTCTGTGCATCTGCGGTTCAAAAGCGCGGTGGACTACCCTTGCGAATGTTGAACCAGCATTCTTCAAACCGAAAGGCATCCGTACGAAGCAGTACGTGCCACACGGGGTGATAAATGCGGTTTTCTCTTCATCTTCTTCTGCCATGAAGATCTGATGGTATCCTGAGTATGCATCAAGAAATGAAAGCAAATCACATCCAGCTGTGGAGTCAACAATCTGGTCAATGCGTGGCAAGGGGAATGGGTCTTTGGGACAAGCTTTATTAACATCAGTAAAGTCAATACAAAGTCTCCATTTCCCGTTAGCCTTGCGCACGACAACAGGATTGGCCAACCACGTGGGATGGAGCACTCCTCTGACAAGGCCTGCTGCTTCTAACTTCTTGATTTCTTCTGCGATGAATTCTTGGCGCTCCACTGCCTGTTTCCTGACTTTCTGCTTGACGGGCCGCGCATGAGGACAGATGGCAAGGTGGTGCTCAATTACTTTCCTGGGAACACCAGGGATATCAGATGGTTGCCACGCAAACACATCGACATTCGCCCGCAGGAAAGCAATGAGCGCGCTTTCCTATTTGGGGTCAAGGGTGGCGCTGATGGTGAAGGTACCACCAGTGCCGTCCTCCTTGGTGGACACCTTCTTGGTCTCAGGTGGAGCTGCCATTTCCTTCTTACACTTGCCAGTGGAGCTCGATGGTGCGTCCTCGACGGTAGCGCAGCACTCCGAAGAGGTGCGCTTGCCGGAGTGGGCATCAGAGCTCTTGCCGGACTTGGTCTTCTTCTTCCCCCCGGGAGCTTCAGCGGCAAGTGTCTTGCGTTCTGCTGCGGCTGCTGCTTCCCGGTAGATCTTGTCGGCACAGATAAGAGCATCCTTCTTGTCGCCAGGGACAGAGATGACACTTATCAGGCCTGGCATTTTCAGTATGTTGTACGCATAGTGAGAGGCTGCCATGAACTTGGCGAGTGCCGGACGGCCAAGGATTCCATTGTAAGGTAATGGAAAGTCAGCAACATCAAATGTGACCCTCTCAGTCCTGAAGTTCAGCTCGCTGCCAAATGTTACCGGCAACGTGATCTTTCCCTTCGGCTTGCTTCTTCCCGGGTTGATTCCTTGAAATGTACCGGTCTCTTCGAGCTCGCTGTCAGGGATCTGGAGTTTCTGGAGCACCGCGGAGGAGATCAGATTCAAGCCGGCCCCACCGTCAACTAGCATCTTAGTGACCTTGAGGTTGCGGGTTGTTGGTGAAACCAACATCGGCAAGCACCCGACCGCAGTTATGCGATCAGGGTGGTCCTCAATATCAAAGATGATAGGCGTGCTGGACCATTTCAAAGGCTTGCGTGACTCGACGGGTGGTTCTGCTGCATTAACTTCCCGCACCCACTGCTTGAGCTGGCGGTGCGAGGTATGCAGAGAAGCACCACCGTCAACGCACAGGATCTCTGTGGCTTTCTGGAACTCCTGCTCATCAGTCTCCTCATCATCCATGTCTTCATCGTCGTCGTCATCTTCATCCTTGTCGCGGCCGCGAGGAGGTCTGTCTCCTTGCTGCTGCTTGGCCTTGCCGCGGCGTCCTCCTCGGCCGGGACGTTTCTTGCCGGATCCCCCAGCACCTTCCTGGGCCTTCTCCTTGTCGCGCCGCTCGTATTCAGCTTTCTGTTGCTCAACAAGCTGCTCGACTTTCTTACAGTTCTGGAGATCATGGCCCTTGGTGCGGTGGATCTTGCAATACTACTTGTTGGTGCCGTCCTGCTTGTCGGCGACTGCCACCTCCGCGGCAACCTCCTTGTCGGAGTCACCAGCTTTGGCTTCCTTGGCGCCACCACCGTTGCCGGACTGCTCAAGAACTAGCACCTCTTTGCCTTTCCTCCTTCTGTTGTTCCGCCGCCGGTTTTTCCTTGCCGGGGCAGCATCTTCACTGTCAGATCCTCCCGCTCCTACATTCTCCCCGGGGAGTCTCCTCCCTTCCTCAGCACGTGCACACTTGTCGGCCGGTGCATATAATTCACTGACGTCCCTGATCTTGCACATCGCCATTTCCTCCTGCATCCTGCGGTTTCGCCCGTTCTGATGGAACGCGCTGATCACCGCGGCAGGGTGGACGTCTGGGATGTTGTGCTGCACACTGCTGAATCTCTGAATGTACTTGCGCAGGGGCTCTCCTTCCTTCTAGGCGAGCAGATGAAGATCACTCTCCTGGCCATGAGGTTTGTGTCCGCCTGTGAAGGCGCCGACAAACTGATGGCACAGAACAGCCCAAGAGGATACGGAGTTGTCTGGCAAGTGCATGAGCCAGGACCTGACGTTGGGCTTGAGTACCAGCGGGAAGTAGTTGGCAAGGATCTTGTCATCCCGTCCCCCAGCAGCCTGCACCGCAATGGTGTAAATGCTGAGGAACTCCAACGGATGCGTCTTGCCGTCGTACTTCTCCGGTACGTCTGGCTTGAAGTTCTTCGTGCTGGGCCACTGGACTTGTCGCAGCTCACGAGTGAACGCAGGGCAACCTACCGCTTACGGCAGATTGCCTGGTTCCCCTGGCGTATGCATGTCAACAGAGGGCCCAACGCGCTTGTCGGATTGACGTCGCGCTTCTCTTCGGCGCTCGATGCGAGTTCAAGAGTCTTCTTGTTGTCGATCATGAAGAACTTGGCGCTGATCGTGATGAGCTTGTGGATCCGACGATGCGGTGGAGTCGCTGTCGAGGTGGATCCGGCGAGTCGGCGATCTTGGCCTTCGGGGCGGTGATTGCATGGTAGTTGCACCTCCACCCGTTTCGTCGCCACCGGCTCGCGCCTGGCAACCCTGCCGCGGCGGCGACGCGCTCGGCCGCCATGGAGTGTCGCCGTTGGCGTAGCCGATAAGACTCTGAATGGTGGCCCTCCATTCGTCGATCTTGTCCGACGTCGAAGGGTAATCTAGGAGAAGTTGGGCTCGCGCCAAAGCTTCTGCTGGAGTGGTGGGTGGCAGTGGCGGACGGCGCGAGGAGCGGGACATGCTCGGACTTCTAACTATGTTAGAAGGAGCAGTATCCCGTCCAGGCGACCGTGCCCTGCTCGCACCAGCACACTGGCGTGCAGGCTGGTCTTGAGCGCCCCGAGATCCACCAGCTTGGTCTTGGCCTATCATGCATATGGCACTGCAAATGCCATGACGCTGTTGGTCTTGCGCCTCCTGAGAGTGGCGTGGAACATGTACAGTCGCTGAGGTTTGTGCAGCCTTGTTCTTGGACCTGGCAGCATCATGAGCTTCCTCGTCGACGTCCATTCTTCCGCCGGCGTCCATTCCACCACCCGTTTGCTCCAACGGTGGCGGAAGTCACGTGGACGGAGCGGCTGCCGCTGAAGTCTTCTTCTTCGGTGGCATGTTGATGAAGGGAATGAAGATCTAGCTCGTGTGAACGCCGGATCAGGTTCACACAATCTCGACGCCCCCTACCTGGTGCGCCAAAGATGTCGGGGAAACTGATCCACGAACATCTATGGGGCCGGCGGACCGAGCCCCTTTCGGTTCGGCGGGGGGCGGAGATCACACGAAGAGCAGATCGAGGCGAAGCACACGAGCAGTTTACCCAGCTTCGGAGCTCTCCGGAGAGATAACACTCCTACTGCTGCTTGTTTGATTATCTTGTGTTCTTGCTCTAGAGAGAGAGCGTAGTGTTTTTCTGGGTTCCGAACCAGTCGAACCCCCCCTTGTTGCGCATGGGCCTCCTTTTATACGCTAAAGGGGTCACCGACAGGTGGCAACGCAGAGAAGGGTACAAATGTAAAAAGTGAGGTGGTTGGTATAGTTACTTGTACAGTGCACCCTACCTAACCCTGACGGTAGGGGACAAGGGCATTAAATGCCCGTCTGAGTCGCCCAAAAAGTGCAGAAAAGGACCGTTAGGGGCGCCACCGTTCGCCACGATGGCGATCTTGTCAGCTTCGCATGCCACTGCGCACCGCTGGCTGCACAGCCTCCCGCCACGCGCGCCTGGAGAGGCCCCCAGGGCGACACGTTGGTGGATGCGCTGGAGCGTGGGCACAGAGTGGCCGCCTGCCGCGGCAAGCGCCTTGCCGCTGCTGTTATCTTGTCGGGTCCGGAAGCTTGTCGCTCACCGGGCCTCGAGGTACCTTGGTTGGTCTTCCCGGCAAGATCCTCTTGCCGGGGCCTTGTTGCCTTGCCGGAGCGCGTGGCGCGTCGCGGCAAGTTCCTTGGAGTGCCTTGGCTGGCCTTCCCGGCAAGCTCCTCTTGCCGGGGCCTTGTCTCCTGAGCTTAAATGCTTTGTTCTTGAATGGCCCCAAGGGAACCATGGAGGATCTTGGCGTTCGCCCGGCAAGCCTTGCCGCGGGGTGCTGCAACTGCCCGTGCACAAGTTCGGGGTACTAGGGTACCCCTATTCTAGTACACCGACAGGTCGCGAGTCTGCACTCAGCATCGCCAGTGGGCTATGATGGGACTCATCATTATTTTTCTGCTACTTTCTGCCGTTTGATTGAATAAAGCTAGCCAAGTGCTATGCAGATTGTTTTATTTTATATATTCTGGATCATACGATGTAATAAATGATGCACTTGCTATTCTGGTATTCATCTATACTGTGTGTGCTAGAGAGTTCGATCGAGGGACTAGCACGGTAAGCACAGAGACTCAAATCCTTCGAGGTTTGGTCGTTACAGCTACTATCCTACAAACCTCTACACTTGGAGGCCCAACAACGTCTACAAGAAGAAGGTTGTGTAGTAGACATCAAGATCTTTTCTGGCGCCGTTGCCGGGGAGGTTAGAGCTTGAAGGTATATCTTTATATCTTGCAATCGAATCTTTTAGTTTCTTGTTTTATCACAAGTTTAGTCTATAAATGAAAACTATAAAAAAATGGAACTGAGGGTACCTCATATGCTTCATCTTTTTAATATCTTTCATGAAAATAAGGATTCCGATAATTGTGCCAAAATGCTAGAAGAATAATGCATTAAAATGTTTGGCACTAAATCTTTGAATGATGAGCATGATTGCAATGTTGTTAGTATGAACTCTTCGAATATCCATAGTACTAATGATGAGTGCACTAGACATAATGAAAATGTCTCTTATAAGCATGTCAATTTTTGTGGAGTGCATAGAGTTTGCAAGTACACACCAAATAGGGAAGATAGATTTTGCAAGAGGCATAAGTATTTAGAAACTAAATGGTTGTAAGAAAGGCTAGATGCTTGTGCTGAAAATTTAAAATTTCTTTGCCATCCTTGTGAACTTTGCAATGTACATGATCATCTAAATCTCCAATGCAAATTGTTTCATGATCGTATCGTGTCCGAAGATTGTGATGACTTGATTTCCCTTGCACATCATAATGAACTTAGTTTGCTTGTGGGTTATGAAGAAATGAAATGTTTAACTAAGAATCTTCTAGAGTTTGTCCTTGATAAAGTTCTTGATTTTGATCTAGAGGAAATTTATATGTATTGTGCGGTAAATTGCATTGAAAATCCTTACAATGCCAATTACATAATGTAGTGACCCGACATCAAACGGTCAAGCCTCTATGTATCCGTGCCATCCCTGGATCGGTATGCTGGCACACACAATACATTAATGTATATATCAAAGTGCAATCACATGTATAAATAACGTAAAACTGATATATACCTCATAAGTCTCAGCGGAAACAAACATAAGGGTGTGGAGTCCATCAACGCCAACGGCAAGTTGAGTGTAGACCGTAACCCTACAACGTAACTCTTACTCGTTGTAGAAAAATCCCTGCAACATAAGACGTTGCAGCCCTGTAGGTCAGTACATTGAATGTACTGGCAAGTCACATCATAAGAATAATGAACCTATTTATACATGCAATTTGGCTAGTGGAAAGCTCTAAGTTTAGTTTTTGCATAAAGCTAGTTTTTCCCTAGAATAAAAGATATTATTCTACCACTACTTTACAGCATAGGATGAGTTGGTAAACCCAACTTAATCCATTCCCAAGGTTTCATTTAAAACCCAACTGTTTAATTAAGAGTGATGAGATCTCCCAGCATTTGCACTACTAGATGCTCAAGTTGTCGGTAACCGGGGACACGGCTAATCGATTAGGTTTTAACACTCTGCAGAGGTTTGCGCACTTTTCCCCACAAGACTTGATCGCCTCCCTTGAAATTCTCGCACTGCCTGGTGTTTGAGAACAGGATGACCGAGACATAGTCTTTCGAAAATGTTCCCCCTTAACCCACGGATAGGCCGGTACACCTACATCGTTCTACATCTGCTAGCCCATCCCGGAAGGGGTCACACTAACTACTCAACTAAGCCAGAGCCCATATTGGCTTGTGGCTGCACACGTAAGCTTCTAGACATGGGAATACGATTGATCTCTTTGAGCCTGGGCGGCCGACCACTAGTGGTGCACCACCATGGATTAACCATGCATGCTCCCACTGTACTTCGCCACCATTCAAACCAAATACCGCCCAGGTAGTTCATTTACAAGTCTTGGTCCTGATTACTACTTTCTCACTCATGTCTCGCCATGTTCGCTTCCCAAACCACGTCTACATTTAGCAAGGCAAAAATAAACTTACACGGTGGTGACAAGGATGTATAGATCAGACCTACCTCAGATGAACTACTAGGTAACGACATAGCCATCTGGCAACAATAAATCCTACCATGCAAACCTACCTCAAAGGACTAAGTGCATAATAAAAACATAGGTAATTGAAGGAATGGTCAAATGTGAACTTGCCTGGTAATAGTTGATGAAGATTATATCGCTCTCAGAAATTTACTTAATAGAGCTATTCGTCACTCTCCGATGAAAATCTATAAGGTCAAACATTGCGTTCACATAAGGAATCATTTCAGAAAACCAAGAAGAACATGCAAATCAAAAGTCTTGGAAAACCAAATGAACATTCAACACACTTAACTAGCATGGAAATATCCTAAGTGCAAAACAACATGTGACATAGGGTGCAAAGATGTGATGTGTACTACAGTGCATACATGGCATAATAGTAAAACTATCATAGACAGACCATTTTTGTGTGGAAAATGTGTGACAATGGTCCAAGTGGTAGGGTTTGGCTACGGTGACATGGTGCAAAAAGAATCACACCAATCGGAGCAACGGTTTAGGAGATACGGCCAATTGGAGTTTGAATTCGAATCTGAATAAATTTCAAATTTGAATTTGTCCAAAAGTTTTCAAAGTTGGTTTTCTGGATAAAGCTATTCGAGACGAACATTTTGCCGCTGGTTTCGTCGAATTTGGAGTTACGGTTAAAAAGATACAACCATTCAAAGTTTAGGGGCTAAACTAAAATTTACAGGGACTTGACTGTGAAGGTTTTATTCGCGACCAGGTCCCTGGCCATGTGGCGGCTCGTGGCTGGCCTAATAGCGTTCACTACGGAAGCTTATACAACGAACGACCATTAAATAAGAAAAACACTACCGCAGCTAAATAAAAAAAACCAAGACTGGTTTTCACTAAAACCTCACGGGTTTAATAAAACCCTGGTTAACCATTTAAAAAAAAACAGAACCGGGGGGGGGTCAGCTCACAGCGAGCGGCAGCGTAGGCGTCCGTGACGTGCAGGGGACGGCAGCATGGCGTCGGGCAGCAATGGGGCGACGGCTACGACGGCCTCCGATGGGTTCCGGTGACGGCGAAGTAGACGGAGGGGTGCGGCATGGCGCGGGCGACCGGATGTTGGTGACGGCGGGCATCGGCGTGCACCCGGACAGGGTGGAGGGAGGCGGCGGAGCTCCGGTGCTCCGGCGAGAGCGCGGCGCGTCGGGGCGGCGGCTCCTGCGACCTAGAAGGCAAAACAAGGTGTCAAATCGACGCGTGAGGACTCGGGCAACAAAACGAAGTAGTCGGTGGAGGCCGGGGTGGCTCATGGGAGACGAAATCCTCTGGTGAACTAGCACGGCTCCGGCGAGATCCAAGTGGCTACGGCGAGCGATGTGAGGGGCGTGGTGACGAAGGATTAGCTGAACGGAGGGAGGGGGTCAGGGGGTTCTATAGGCGCGAAGAGGGGCTCGGGGTCGCGGCGGATAGGCCTTATCCCGGGGCAATGGCGCCGGTGGTTGCGGAAGCGGAGTGCGTGCTCAGCCAGCGGGAGGAGCGGGAGGTTGGGGACGACGGGGTGGGGCCCTCCTGCAGCGGGTGCTGCGTGCGAGCGAGAGGGTGAGGCAAGCGGGTGAGCGACGGGAAGGCGCTTCGGGCGCGGGAGCAGGCCGTGGGCCTTAATGGCCGGCTGGGCCACATGGTTTGCCCCTCGGCCGAAACCTGTTTCGGTCCAGGTGGCGCCTCGGTGATTTTTAAAAAAAAAAAAACAAAACAGAAAAGTGCAACAGAGGAAAATTAGAAAAAAAATTACATAGGCATATTATATACCAAAATGTTCAGAAAAATAGAAGCAATAAGATGAACTATTTCTAAAGTTCAAATAAATTCCATAAAAATTCATAAAAGTCAAATAGTGCTACTATTACATTTAAAATCAATAAAAATCATTTTAAAAATAGCAAAATGATTTCAAATTTATTTTCTCCTAATTTTCCATTGAAGGGAATCATTTTACCCTTATTTCCATTCATTTATTTTTAGGAGAAAAATAATTTGAATTAAAACTAGATAACTTCCAAGAGGATTTTGAATTTGAAATTTCAAACAACTTCAAAAGGAAAATGAGTTCCAAATAACTTCAAAGTGACTTCCAAATTATTTATTTGAAACTCCCAACTCTCTTTCTTCAATTTTGAAGAAGTCATTTTATCTTCCCTCATGAACTCATTGAGTTGCTTAAAGTTTCTAAGTTTGAAATATTTCAAATGGAATTCAAATCATTTTCAAACCCATTTTCATTTCCTTAAATGGAAGAAGTCATATTATCTTCACTCTAGGATCTTGTGATGAAATGAATTTGAATTCTTCGAGATCAAAATGCAAGATGAATGTTTTGGGAAAGTCCTTTTATTCCCTCTCATTCAACTTTCAAAAAGTTTCAATTTCCACTCAGTTTCACACAATCAATCAAACAGAAATCAAACAAACAATCACAATTATTTATTTAATATAACATTCCAAAATTTAGAATTTTGGGATGTTACAAATTACCACCCTTAAAATGAATCTCGTCCTCGAGATTCGGAGAGGCTAGAAAGAAGGTTAGGTTTGGGGGTCTTCTTGAAAAATCCATTGATCATCACAAGGTCCGGGGTGCTACCACCCTTAGAATCATGGTTACGGTTCCGACAATACTCATGTACTCTGTCCTTTGCATTGACGGTGCCGGTCTTCTCATATTCTCCGAGATAACTCCTTCACTTTTGCTCTTTCGGTAAGAGCATGGCCTTTTCCACAAAATCTTGAGTCCTTGCATCAAATAAGGTCCTTCCGAGTCTGGGTCTTCTTAGCTGTCAGGCTGTCGCCAATGCTAAACGACTATCGAAATCTCATGGTGGTCAACAAATTCTAGTTCCTCCTGCAGGAAATGGGTCTGGGTTGAATCTCACCGTAGAACCTACGATTGGCAATGATTGCTTGTAAAGGGTTCCATCGTCCTACCATTCTATGGTTGTATGGCTTATCCCATCAACAATCTTCTAAGGATTTCAAGTATCTCTGATTTTCCCATCAACATATGATAGCTCATGATAGAAGTCTCCGGTATGGGGGCCAATCCATCCCGTACTTGAATCATTACTACATACGCAGATAGTGAATCACATTTTCTAACACTTGGGCATCCTCACAAGCATTGCGGAACTTCTCTTCTCCATGAACTGGGTTCGGGTAAATCCATTTGTTCTGCAAGCCAAACAAAATCTCTATCGCTTCTTCACAACTCTCGGGTTTTACGTAACCTCCTATGAAACGTATGATGATGAAATCATAGCTTCTTTCAGAATTATTTTCTTCAACAAGATTGTGCTTGTTTCCTTATCAAATCCTGGGTCCTGTGGGTTATGGCCCACTTCAACACTTGTATATCTTTAACTCATCCTTGGAGTTACTATTGTTTCACATTCCAACATTATATCTCCTTTAAATCCAATAGTACTTCATTCCTTCATATTCTTGGGGGTAACCAACATAACTAAAACCAAACTCCAACTCATTTGTCCAAACTCCACTCTATGGAATACATTTTCCTTTCCAATGGTCTAGTGTTCACACAGACAAGTATCGCCAAAAAAATGCACCGGTTCAGCCATAATTCTCTTCATATCAAATCCTTTTATTACATCCTTAACCACTACTCAAAACTCAAATTTCAAAAGTACTCTATTACAAAAGCTGCCATCCACATAGTTTGGTATGGTTAAGCATTACTTCCATCTTTATTCATTTTCCCTACTTGAAGATGCTTCAGTCCCACTAGAATTGTGCGATGTGATCCTTCAAATCATCGATGTTTTGCTTCATCGTGGTGGCCATTAGCTTCATGTACATCATCTTTGCATGCACCTCCCTCAGGTATTCCTGAGTGTGACGGAGTCTTGCTTCTAGTATTTCTCCAATCTGACGTATGGCTTCCATAGCGGCTTCACGACAGAGTCGAAGAATGTTGCTCATGGTACTCGAGAAATGAAAAAGTATTGCCCCATAGTCTTTGGGCAAACTCCCTTCACATGGTGGAGGTGTACCTCCACATACCAGAGTTCAACTCCCTTCTCCATGAAAGGATAACCCTTGTAAACTGCATCTCCTTCAAGTTGAATATGCTTCATCATGTCCTTCAGGATCTTCGGGTAATCCTGATCACTGGTCAGGGTCATGATCGTTTCCGGGCCCTTCAGAAAAGACTCGTAAAGGGTTGTCATCTGCAGGCATAAGATAGAAGGGGTACTCAGGATACTGTATGTATTTCCTTGGGTGAAATGTGGTTGTTTTTCTAGGAAAAGTTGGGGTCAGCTTGTCCATGGGTTCGAGGTTTTAGTCTGGGTGATATAATGAGAGAGGCCCTCACAATCAACAAACAACTCATAATATTTCCTATGAGATTCCAAACACCTCAACTTTTATTACAATTCCATTTCACAACTCAACTCAACATCCCCAATGAAAATAAAAGTGTGTTCCAACTTTATTACATGCTTTATTCCAATATCAAGATCTCAACTACTCTACTCAAGCTCTCCTTGGGTCTGAACATTCTCCGGCAAAATGTCCTACTCCTTTGCAGCATAAACAAATGACTTCAGACAAATCCAGGGGCTTCCTGGTGGTTATCTTGGCTCCTTGGGTTCTTGGCTTCCTTGCTGGGCATTTGCTAGTGTAATGACCTAAATCCTTGCACCTGTAACAAGTGATTTGACTCAGGTCCTTTTCTGCAGAAATTGGGTTGTTCTGGGGATACATGCTCTTTCTCTTCCTGGACTTCTTCGTTCCGATCAATTCTTCTATCTCATGTGGATCAAACTCCACTTCTTCTATCGGGAAGTCTCCCAGATACTCTTGGTTTTCCTTCATGCAATATTGTGAAAAATGTCCATCTTCTCCACATGAATAGCAAGCATTGGAGTAAAATCGGTTTAGGCTTTCCCCATCAGGGTCGTCAACATCTTCTTTCATCACCGGTTTTCTTAAACTTTCCCTGAGGGCTTCTTTCACTGCTTTCTTCTATTGCTTGGTAATTTCTTGTACCTTGGGATAAATATGACACTGGGCAGGGTAGTGCGTAGTTCCTTCACACAAGAAACAAGTAACCTGCCTAGTTGGGCATTCTTTAGCTTGGTGATTTGCTTCACAATGAGGGCATCCATCCTTGTGTTCTTCATGGGTATGTCCTATATCTCCACATATCTTGCAGGCACAAGGTTCCTTCATCGGTTTATTACCATGCTTCCGGATAAGACGGGATCCCAACAGAGTCTTCTTCAATTCCTCCCAGGTTTTTGCTCCATTACATCCTTGTATGGCTTGATGCATTTTCCGTCAGGTTGCAGCACTTTTTGTGAAGTACTGAAGAGCGTATTGAACCTCATACTTCCTTGCAACTAAATTGCTCCTGAAGTGATTCTCCATGTTTTGAATCCATAGCTCTGCCTCCAACTGAGTGATCGGTCCAGAGAATACAAGTCCATCTTCATTCATCATCTATTGGGTCCAAGGGTTTTTGGATGAGATAAGAGGGATATAGAGATACACGCAATACACACAATATAATTTTGAAAATAAGATTTATTTGTGGCTGTCAGGAAAACATCAAACAATGACAGCTCACAAACATCGCATCTAACGTGAGTATACAACAGGGGTTTGGTCCTCTAAAGTTCATATAAATTTTGGAATATGTCAGTGTCTTCAAATTCTTCAATTCTTCAGAGGATTCGACAATTGTAGCTTCAGTTCTTCTAGTGTATGGTGAAGTCTGATATCTTGTCATTCTCGGAGTGGCTTTAGTTCATCCTCCGTGTGGTCCAAACGGAACGGGGTATTGTCTAACTATTTGAGGTAAAAGGAAAGATTTGATAAAGCTCAGAAAAGAAGAGAGGTAAAGGACCTTTTTGAAAAATAAAGTTTAAGAGAAATCCTTTGCTAAGGGCTTTCCAGTTTCTAGGGTCACGTCCTACAGTCAACATGTGCTCTAATACCATCTCTGTAGCGACCCGACCTCAAACGGTCAAGGCTCTGTGTATCCGTGCCATCCCTGGATCGGTATGCTGGCACACATAGTACATCAATGTATATATCAAAGTGCATTTACTTCCATCTTTGGTATGGTCAAGCACATAGTTTGGTATGGTCAAGCATTACTTCCATCTTTATTCATTTTCCCTACTTGAAGATGCTTCAGTCCCACTAGAATTGTGCGATGTGATCCTTCAAATCATCGATGTTTTGCTTCATCGTGGTGGCCATTAGCTTCATGTATATCATCTTTGCATGCACCTCCCTCAGGTATTCCTGAGTGTGACGGAGTCTTGCTTCTAGTATTTCTCCAATCTGACGTATGGCTTCCATAGCGGCTTCACGACAGAGTCGAAGAATGTTGCTCGTGGTACTCGAGAAATGAAAAAGTATTGCCCCATAGTCTTTGGGCAAACTCCCTTCACACGGTGGAGGTGTACCTCCACATACCAGAGTTCAACTCCCTTCTCCATGAAAGGATAACCCTTGTAAACTGCATCTCCTTCAAGTTGAATATGCTTCATCATGTCCTTCAGGATCTTCGGGTAATCCTGATCACTGGTCAGGGTCATGATCGTTTCCGGGCCCTTCAGAAAAGACTCGTAAAGGGTTGTCATCTGCAGGCATAAGATAGAAGGGGTACTCAGGATACTGTATGTATTTCCTTGGGTGAAATGTGGTTGTTTTTCTGGGAAAAGTTGGGGTCAGCTTGTCCATGGGTTCGAGGTTTTAGTCTGGGTGAGATAATGAGAGAGTCCCTCACAATCAACAAACAACTCATAATATTTCCTATGAGATTCCAAACACCTCAACTCTTATTACTTCATGAGCTATTACAATTCCATTTCACAACTCAACTCAACACCCCCAATGAAAATAAAAGTGCGTTCCAACTTTATTACATGCTTCTTGGGTGATTGTTATTTGATCTTGCTGTAAAAAAGCAGAAAGTATGCGCTCACGAGAATAATTTCCATTTTTACCAGGGAGCGATAAAATACCAATTCCACTTGCAGTAGATTAATAAACAAATTCCTAGGACTTCCTAATTTCTCAGGATTTTTGGAGTTAGACAAGTATTCGAAACCTACAGATTACTACAGACTGTTCTGTTTTTTGACAGATTCTGTTTTCTATGTTTTTTTGCTTATTTTGATGAATCTATGAGTAGTATCGGAGGGTATGAACCATAGAGAAGTTGGAATACAGTAGATATTACACCAATATGAATTTATAATGAGTTCACAACAGTACCAAAAGTGGTGATTTATTTTCTTATACTAACGGAGCTCATGAGATTTTCTATTGAGTTTTGTGTTGTGAAGTTTTCAAGTTTTGGATAAATATTCGATGGACTATGGAATAAGGAGTGGCAAGAGCCTAAGCTTGGGGATGCCAAAGGCACCCAAAGGTAACATTCAAGGACAACCAAGAGCCTAAGCTTGGGGACGCCCCAGATGGCATCCCCTCTTTCGTCTTCGTTCATCGGTAACTCTACTTGGAGCTATATTTTTATTCACCACATGATAAGTGTTCTAATTCAAGCGTCATTTTATTTTATTTTGTTTTTCTTGATGTTTGAATAAAATGCCAAGATCCGAAATTATTAAATGTTAGAGAGTCTTCACATAGTTACACAATTATTCGACTACTCATTGATCTTCACTTATATCTTTTGGAGTAGTTTGTCATTTGCTCTAATGCTTCACTTATATCTTTTTAGAGCATGGTGGTGGTTTTATTTTGAAGAAATAGATGAACTCTCATGCTTCACTTGTATTATTTTGAGAGTCTTTAGAACAGCATGGTAATTTGCTTGGGTTATAAAATTAGTCCTACTATGATGGGCATTCATGATGGGTATAATAAAATTTTCATATAGAGTGCATTGAATACTATGAGAAGTTTGATACTTGATGATTGTTTTGAGATATGAAGATGGTGATATTAGAGTCATGCTAGTTCAGTAGTTGTGAATTTGAGAGATACTTGTGTTAAAGTTTTTGATTCCCGTAGCATGCATGTATGGTGAACCGTTATGTGATGAAGTCGGAGCATGATTTATTTATTGATTGTCTTCCTTATGAGTGGCGGTCGGGGACGAGCGATGGTCTTTTCCTACCAATCTATCTCCCTAGGAGCATGCACGTAGTACTTTGTTTCAATAATTAATAGATTTTTGCAATAAGTATGTGAGTTCTTTATGACTAATGTTGAGTCCATGGATTATACGCACTCTCACCCTTCCACCATTGCTAGCCTCTCTAATACCGCGCACCTTTCGCCGGTATCATACACCCACCATATACCTTCCTCAAAACAGCCACCATACCTACCTATTATGGCATTTCCATAGCCATTCTGAGATATATTGCCATGTAACTTTCCACCGTTCCGTTTATTATGACACGCTTCATCATTGTCATATTGCTTTGCATGATCATGTAGTTGACATCGTATTTGTGGCAAAGCCACCGTTCATAATTCTTTCATACATGTCACTCATGAGTCATTGCACATCCCGGTACACCACCGGAGGCATTCATATAGAGTCATATTTTGTTCTAAATATCGAATTGTAATTCTTGCGTTGTAAGTAAATAAAAGTGTGATGGTCATCATTATTAGAGCATTGTCCCATGTGAGGAAAGGATGATGGAAACTATGATTCCCCCACAAGTCGGGATGAGACTCCGAAAGAAAAATAAAAAAGAGAGAAAAAAGAGGCCATAAAAAAAAGAAGTCCCAAAAAACAAAAAACAAACAAAAAAAGAGAGAAAAAGAGAGAAGGGGCAATGCTACTATCCTTTTACCACACTTGTGCTTCAAAGTAGCACCATGATCTTCATGATAGAGAGTCTCCTATGTTGTCACTTTCATATACTAGTGGGAATCTTTCATTATAGAACTTGGCTTGTATATTCCAATGACGGGCTTCCTCAAAATGCCCTAGGTCTTCGTGAGCAAGCAAGTTGGATGCACACCCACTTAGTTTCTTTTTGAGCTTTCGTACACTTATAGCTCTAGTGCATCCGTTGCATGGCAATCCCTACTCACTCACATTGATATCTATTGATGGGCATCTCCATAGCCCGTTGATACGCCTAGTTGATGTGAGACTATCTTCTCCTTTTTGTCTTATCCACAACCACCATTCTATTCCACCTATAGTGCCATGTCCATGGCTCACGCTGATGTATTGCGTGAAGATTGAAAAAGTTTGAGAACATCAAAAGTATGAAACAATTGCTTGGCTTGTCATCGGGGTTGTGCATGATTTAAATATTTTGTGTGATGAAGATAGAGCATAGCCAGACAATATGATTTTGTAGGGATAGCTTTCTTTGGCCATGTTATTTTGAGAAGACATGATTGCTTTGTTACTATGCTTGAAGTATTATTATTATTTTCATGTCAATATTAAACTTTTGTCTTGAATCTTTCAGATCTGAACATTCATGCCACAATAAATAAAATTACATTGATAAATATGCTAGGTAGCATTCCACATAAAAAATTCTGTTTTTATCATTTAGCTACTCGAGGACGAGCAGGAATTAATCTTGGGGATGCTTGTTACGTCTCCAACGTATCTATAATTGTTGATTGTTCCATGCTATTATATTATCCATCTAGGATGTTTTATATGCATTTATATGCTATTTTATATGATTTTGGGACTAACCTATTAACCTAGAGCCCAGTGCCAGTTTCTGTTTTTCCTTGTTTTTGAGTATCGCAGAAAAGGAAAACCAAACGGAGTCCAATTGACCTGAAATTTCACGGAGATTATTTTTGGACCAGAAGAAGCCCACAGAGTACCAAAGATGGGCTAGAAGAGTCCCGAGGCACCCACGAAGGTGGGGGCGCGCCCTACCCCCCGGGGCGCGCCCCTACCTCGTGGCGGCCTCGGGGACCCCCCTGACTTGTTCCCGACTCCAACACCTCTTATATATACCCAGACTTCCAGAAAGAAACCTAGATCGGGAGTTCCGCTGCTGCAAGCCTCTGTAGCCACCAAAAACCAATCTAGACCCATTCCGGCACCCTGCCGGAGGAGGGGAATCCCTCTCCGGTGGCCATTTTCATCATGCCGGTGCTCGCCATGACGAGGAGGGAGTATTTCACCCTCGGGGCTGAGGGTATGTACCAGTAGCTATGTGTTTGATCTCTCTCTCTCTCTCGTGTTCTTGATTTGGCATGATCTTGATGTATCGCGAGCTTTGCTATTATAATTGGATCATATGATGCTTTTCCCCCTCTCTTGTAATGGGTTGAGTTTTCCCTTTGATGTTATCTTATACGATTGAGTCTTTAAGGATTTGAGAAAAATTGATGTATGTCTTGCATGTGCTTATCTGTGGTGACAATGGGATATTCACATGATCCACTTGATGTAAATTTTGGTGATCAACTTGCGAGTTCTGTGACCTCGTGAACTTATGCATAGGGGTTGGCACACATTTCGTCTTGACTCTCCGGTAGAAACTTTGGGGAACTCTTTGAAGTTCTTTGTGTTGGTTGAATAGATGAATCTGAGATTGTGTGATGCATATCATATAATCATACCCACGGATACTTGAGGTGACGTTGGAGTATCTAGGTGACATTTGGATTTTGGTTCATTTGTGTCTTAAGGTGTTATTCTAGTACGAACTCTAGGATAGACTGAACGGAAAGAATAGCTACGGACTCTTCAATAGATCGATCAGAAAGAATAACTTTGAGGTGGTTTCGTACCCTACAATAATCTCTTCATTTGTTCTCCGCTATTAGTGACTTTGGAGTGACTCTTTGTTGCATGTTGAGGGATAGTTATATGATCCAGTTATGTTATTATTGCTGAGAGAACTTGCACTAGTGAAAGTATGAACCCTAGGCCTTGTTTCCTAGCATTGCAATACCGTTTACTTTCACTTTTACCACTTGCTACCTTGCTGTTTTCATATTTTCAGATTACAAAAACCTATATCTACTATCCATATTGCACTTGTATCACCATCTCTTCGCCGAACTAGTGCACCTATACAATTTACCATTGTATTGGGTGTGTTGGGGACACAAGAGACTCTTTGTTCTTTGGTTGCAGGGTTGTTTGAGAGAGACCAAATTCATCCTACGCCTCCCACGGATTGATAAATCTTAGGGAAATTTCTACTGTCCTACAAACCTCTGCACTTGGAGGCCCAACAAGGTCTAGAAGAAGAAGGTTGTGTAGTAGACATCACTTTGCAATGAGTTTGTTCGTGCTTTTACTGAAGGACAAAAAGGTCCAGAGTTGCCCACCGACTTGCAAGTGATCCAACAAAAACAAGGAGAAAGCCTGCGCAAGTACATTCAGAGGTTCAGCCGTGTGCATCACAGTATACCGGGTATCAATGCCGCAGCCGTAGTTGCCGCATTCCACACAATTGTGCGCAACCGCAAGATGCGGGAGAAGATGCATATCCGCTTGTCAAAGACCGTTAATGAACTTTACACATTGCCGGACAAATGTGCACACGCTGAAGAACGGGAGAAGGCTTCTCTGGGAGGAAGGCGCCACTGAGATCGATTCTGACAATGATGATGCGATATCCCCTGGGAAGAAGAATCGAAGACGCAACATAAAACGAAGAGGCAAGACGGTCATTCCTGTGGAAGGGTCCGTCAACTCCAACCCCGCCAAGAAACCCAAGACGGGGAGTACCGGCAAGGAAGCAGCTTCATGTGCTGCTTGCCAGGTCATCACCGCGGGGGAGAATGCTGGCAAGTTTGACGGGACGTACTGCAAGATTCATCATACCAACGGCCACGATCTAAAAGAGTGTTGCCAAGTTGAGCAGCTAGTTGAAAAGCAGAAAGCAGAGTACGAGAAGTGAGAGAAGGAGAAAGATCAGGAAGGTATAGGTGGATCCGGCAAGAAGGGCCGTGGTGGACAAGGTGGACGCCACGGCAATGCTGGCTAGAAGAAAGAAAAGCCCGCCAGGGGCCGAGAAAAGAGAGAAGAAGGCGCAGAAAGTGAGGATGAGGATGATGAGTCTAGTGAACAAGAATTCCAGAATGCAACAGAGGCCATGTGCATTGACGAGGGGTGCGTCTTTGCACTCCTCCCATCGTCAGCTCAAGCAGTGGGCCCGAGTATTCATTGCGGCGGAACCGATTGCAGATGCACGAAAGCCCCTCAAGTGGTCTCACACGCCTATCATTTTCGATGCCAAGGACCACCCTGATTGTACGACAACGGTCGAGTGCTTTCCGTTGTTGGTCTCACCAACAATTCACAACCTCAAGGTCATGAAAGTGTTAGTTGAGGGTGGGGCTGGCTTGAACTTGATCTCCCCAGAGGTGATCGAGAGGCTGCAGATACCTAAAGAAGAGCTCAAGAAAATGGGTACGTTCCAAGGAATCAACCCAAGAAGGAGCTAGCCAAAGGGAAAAATCACACTGCCGGTCAGATTTGGCAGAGATCTGAACTACCAAACTGAGAAAATAGTGTTTGATGTGGTTAAGACCCCCTTGTTGTTCAATGGAATCCTTGGCCACCCTGCCTTGGCCAAGTTCATGGTAGCTTCCACTGGTACGTGTCGGTGCTATACAAACAGTTTTTAACCCCTTTTCGCGATGGCATTTGGAACCATCACCTAGTGAGTGTGGGCGATAGGGGGGGTCCTTCCCTCACGAGCCAAAAACCGTCAGGGATATGCCCTCCTGGCACACACACTCGGCAAAATGAGGTCATGTGTGACCGGTGAGCGACCAAATACAGTTATACAAATAGTAGTGCTAAAAAATTACAATTATACAGGCGAAATCATTTCCAGTCATAAATACATCCCACACAGTCAGTCCCCGCTAGACATTTCTGTTTGTATATACATCCCACACAGTCACTCCAAGGAAAACATTTCTGTTCTCAAGTACATCACACACAATTTTCCCTGTTAAATTGTTTGTGATAGTGTTTCCATTGCACATAGTATTAACAATTTTATCATTTGCGTTATTGAATGCATCACACACGTTGCGTAGAAGAAACTGTGTGGCAAAGGCTGTCCATCCCACACAATTTTTATGTGGTAAACATTTGCGCCAGGTGACCTAACACAAACATTTCTCAAGAGGATGTCGTGTGTGATTGTTCATTAATCTAACACGGTTTATTCCTAGAAACTGTGTGCGTTATTGAATGCATCACACACGGTATTTTCTCAATAACCATTTGCAATAGAAAAACCCAATTAGCAGGCCAATTATCCTATTATTAATAATCCATTTATTAATCTAATTGACATTTCATATTAAGCACACAATATATTTCATTTTCATAATTGAAATACATCAGAGTACAACATCATATAGCTTCAACTCTCAGCTACCCCATTACACAACTACAACAACACCAAGTTTCACATGCAACTTCTATAACATTTTGAAATTAGCATCATAGATGATACATAGACAGATGTATCTCATCTGGAAAATTGCTGAAGCAGAAGGCGAATATTGAGCCTTCATTGATGTTGAAGGTCTTTGCAACTTTAGGCTAGTGCCTGTGGATGATTTACCGTCCATCCTTCGTCCTCTTCAGGAACACTTCAATATTGAACCGTGGGTGTTGTATGAATACCTTCCTCGCCTCCTGACCATACAGGTGGTTTGAGAGGTAATCATCAATGAACTACTTTGGAAAGGCCTGAAAACAAGGATGTCCATAAATATCTTCTCTATATTGGAAATGGGGCAAAGGAATAAAAAGGCAAGGTATAATAATTAGTACCATCCTATAGTGAACTGATGTCTTCTTCATTGTGCAGACAAAGATCTTGTTGTTTTTTGTCGCTAATTTGTTTATCCTAACAATCTTTCCGAGTTTCTTGACTTGACTGATATTCATGGACAACTCATTTCCCCATATGCAAAAATGGTCAAACGGTGGGTCAAAACCTCTGACAGCATGACCTACATGTGCAATATGTAAAAAACCTAAATATTAGACTGGTTCCTGCAATTGCACAATAATGTGCTATTAGACAAAGGACCATGCATGTGCAAACCTCGATTGTAAACCTCAGTGCTTCCCATTGTTTCCCTGCAACACATATAAGGTAGTTAGTCATCAGTTTAAGTGAGGGTTTGCATGCTATTAGTAAAATATGTTGATGAAAACTAAGCACATTGCAGATTCATCAGATTAATTTAAGCCACATGGAAAACCCATTTATCCAAACCAATCATGATTAAGGACTAGGAAATATAGCACTTGTATATGTTTCTCATGTATTAAGTGCAGTCAAATTCGATTTATTCCTCACATGCACAACAATACAAAATTCTACCCACGACAATTGGACATCGCATTGCAGAATTGAACCAAGCAGTTAACTAAACACCACAACAACTGAACCAAACATTAACTAAGCACCACATTGCACAATATAACATACTCCTAATAGAAGATCAAACAGTTAACCAAACCAAGCATGCTTAACAACTTGGAAATATAGCAATTGTATTTGTTTCCCATGTATTTAGTACAGCCAAATTCAATTTATTCCCCACATGGTATACAATAACAGAATGCACCCACAACAATTGAACATTGCA